>NW_028320578.1:0-72500 GCF_062004578.1 Staurois parvus
AGTCTGGACACTTTCCCCCCCTTCCAGTCCGGACACTTTCCCCCCCTCTTCCAGTCCGGACACTTTCCCCCCTTCCAGTCCGGACACTTTCCCCCTCTTCCAGTCCGGACACTTTCCCCCCCTTCCAGTCCGGACACTTTCCCCCCCTTCCAGTCCGGACACTTTCCGACCGGCACCTGCAAGAGAGGGGAGGGTGATGGGCACGGCGGGGTGGCAATTACTGGAACCAATCTCTCTGCAGCAGCTGAAATCTGGTGGGAGGGCCCACATGGAAGAAAAAAAATATTTGAAATATATTTTAAAAATATTCTTCCCAAATATATTGCCATATATTTGAAATTCTACAATTTTGGCCGTATTCAACATATTTCAATAAATATATATATACATATATACTACATGTTGAAATGCGTTTTTATTACAAAAATATCTGAAAAATATTTTAAAAATACATTTCAAATATACTGTGTATATATATTTTTAAAAATATATTTTTTTAAATGTATTCTTCAGTTTTTTTTTTAACATATAAAAAAGTCATTTTAACATATAATTTTACATATATTTGTAAATGCGTTCCAGAAATGTAGATTTGTATTTTTAAAGACATACAGTATATTTTAAATGTATTTTTAAAAATATTTTTCATATATTTTGTGATAACGCATTTCAACATGCAGTATATATATATATTTATTGAAATAGATTTTGAAATATATCGAATATGGTCAAAATTGTAGCATTTCAAATATATTATTCTTCCATATGGGAGGGAAGAGAAGAAACCAGCATTGAGCTGCTGCAGAGAGAGCCATACAGGGAATTGGTTGCAGTAATTGCCACCCCCATCCCCACCCCCCACACAGTGCCGATCACCCTCCCTGCCCACCACTGATTCACCCTTCAAGGTTTTTCTTGCCTGGAGTTGGGCTTTAACATCAACATGCAAAAAGTCTAATGCGAGTGCCAGACTAAAGATCTTAGAATCAATTTTTTGTCATATTAGTACTTGTTCAAAACAAGAAAACGGAGAGACAATTAACTCACCAGCATGTCTTTGGTGTGTGGGAGGAAACCCACGCAGACACAGGGAGAACATGCAAACTAGTGAGTGCCATGGCTGGGATTCCAACCAACGACCCGAGCACTGCCAGGCAGAGGTGCGAACCATTGAGCCATTGTCCTGCCCATGGATGTGGATGCAATTTCACAGGCTAAGCCATCACAGGTCCGGGTCACTGGAACAATGAGAGGAAATATCAGGCAACAATAAAAATGACGACACGGGTCCTAATCCTCAACCACTCTATCCAAACTAAAATGAAAGTTTTCACCTAAGTCACACTTTAAAAATAGTTCTGCAGGTGAAATGACAAGGGGCCCAAAAGATCCCTTTACTGAATCAATGAAGATCAAATTGGATCAACTGACAATCCACTTGATCTTCTGCTGAATCATTTATATTCCTAATGTTGTGTATCCCATGTAGAATCGGGTTTCCACAACTACCAATCCACTTGGTCATTACTGGAATCATATTAAAGGATCGGACCTACACTATATTGCCAAAAGTATTGGGCCGCCGGCCTTTCCACACACATGAACTTTAGTGGCTTCCCAGTCTTAGTCCGTAGGGTTCAACATTGAGTTGGCCCCGCCCTTTCCACACACATGACCTTTAATGGCCTCCCAGTCTTAGTCCATAGGGTTCAACATTGAGTTGGCCCCGCCCTTCCCACACACATGAACTTTAGTGGCTTCCCAGTCTTAGTCCGTAGGGTTCAACATTGAGGTTGGCCCCGCCCTTCCCACACACATGACCTTTAATGGCCCCCAGTCTTAGTCCATAGGGTTCAACATTGAGCTGGCCCCGCCCTTTGCAGCTATAACAACTTCAACTCTTCTGGGAAGGCCGTCAGATTTCACAAATCACTTCTAAATATAAGTTCCCAAGTCCAAGATAGTTCAAGGGACCTTTAGAATATTAAGGGGCAGGTTCAGGACAGTTGAAGAGACCTTTTAGAACCTTCAGGGGCAGGTTCAGGACAGTTGAAGGGACCTTTTAGAACCTTCAGGGGCAGGTTCAGGACAGTTGAAGGGACCTATTAAAACCTTCAGGGGCAGGTTCAGGACAGTTGAAGAGACCTTTTAGAACATTAAGGGGCAGGTTCAGGACAGTTGAAGAAACCTTTTAGAACCCTCAGGGGCAGATTCAGGACAGCTGTAGAGACCTTTTAGAACCTTCAGAGGCAGGTTCAAGACAGTTGAAGGGACCTTTCAGAACCCTCGGGAACAAGTCTAGGATACTTGAAGGGGGACCATTTATAACCCTTGGGGGCAGGTTCAGGACAGTTGAAGAGACCTTTTAGAACCTTCAGGGGCAGGTTCAAGACAGTTGAAGGGACCTTTTAGAACATTAAGGGGCAGGTTCAGGACAGTTGAAGAGACCTTTTAGAACATTAAGGGGCAGGTTCAGGACAGTTGAAGAGACCTTTTAGAACATTAAGGGGCAGGTTCAGGACAGTTGAAGAAACCTTTTAGAACCTTCAGGGGCAGATTCAGGACAGCTGAAGAGACCTTTTAGAACCTTCAGAGCAGGGGCGGACTGACAACTCATGGGGCCCCCGGGCAATAGGGGATCATGGGGCCCCTGTGTCCTTGCCCAAACTCAAAAAAGCCTATGAAAAAGGTACCAGGGGCATCTCATGGGGTCTCCTACTTACCCCAGGCCCTCGGGCAGTGCCCGAGTTTCCAAATGGTCAGTCCGCCCCTACTTCAGAGGCAGGTTCAAGACAGTTGAAGGGACCTTTCAGAACCCTCGGGAACAAGTCTAGGATAGTTGAAGGTGGACCATTTCTAACCCTTGGGAGCAGGATGGCCCATGATAATAAAAGGTTCCCATCAGGGGTGTTAAGTGACCTGTGACTCCAATTCCAGTTCACAATTTGGGGGACAGAAGGTCTTTAACTGCCTCTGTCAAATTGCGGGTCTTAGAATCACTTGGTTCCTCACCAGTGCTTAGCGGACTTCTTTACAGAAATGTCTTCCTCGCTTGTGCCACATTGGTTGACATTTTCATAATATGTTTCTGAATGGTTTTCTTTATGTTGCAAATGTTGAACAACGCCTCTCATATCAGAGGATCGGCAGAGTAATCGGGGAATAAAATAGGCAGCAATTACATCTCGCAATGTGAAATTTGGTGCGTGTTTCCTTGCATTCCCCAAAACAGAAACAAGCAGATAATTTATTTTGCCGCCTCCTTAATGGGCTCCGTATTTATGTCTATTGTCATTTTCCAGAGAACAGAGGGGGGTATTATTATCTGCGAGCTTTCCCCGATGAAGCGTCCTTGAATTTATCCTACGATGTGATGATAGAGAAGAGAATCTCGCCTTGCCACCAAGAGCTGTGCTAACCCTTTCACTCCCCCTCCTCATCACACAATGAGAACATCACTTATGACTCAACCAGCCTCTGATTCTGAGCGCCACAATGAAATGATTAATTACAGCTCTGGCTTAACAAGTGTGAGAGAGCAAGAGGGTTCTCCCACATGGCTGGCTACCGAGTCGCCTTTCAATGTGTAAAACGTTCACAGGGCCAAGCAAAACAGAACCGGCGGCTTGCAACACCCTCTCTTCCTTCAATAAGCTGCTTCCATGTAAACATTTCCAAGTCTAAAACAGTTGAAGGGACCTTATATAACCCTCAGGAGCAGGTCCAGGACAGCTGAAGGGTTCTTTAGGTTCAGAATACCTGTTGTGTCCTTTAATAAGCCTCGGAAAGAGGTCCAGGATAGTTGAAGAACCTTTTAGAACCCTCTGCAGAAGGTCCAGGATAGTTGATGGGAGCTTTTGTAACTCTTGGGCGCAGGTACAGGAAGGTTGAAGGGTCCTTTAATAACCCTTAGGAGCAGGTCCAGGATAGTTGAAGGGTCCTTTAAAAATCCTTGGGAGCAGGTCCATGATAGTTGAAGGGTCCCTTAAGAACCTTCAGGAGCAGGTCCAGGATAGTTGAAGGGTCCTTTAATAACCCTTGGGAGCAGGTCTAGGATAGTTTAAGGGTCCCGTATTAACCCTCTGGAGCAGGTACAGGAAAGTTGAAGGGTCCTTTTATAACCCTTGGGAGCAGGTCCAAGATAATTGAAGTGTCTTTTAATAAACCTAGGGAGCAGGTCCAGGATAGTTGAAGGGTCCTTTAAAAATCCTTGTGAGCAGGTCCAGGATAGTTGAAGGGTCCCTTAAGAACCCTCAGGAGCAGGCTCAGGATAGTTGAACTGACCCTTTATAACACTCAGGAGCAGGTCCAGGATAGCTGAAGGGTCCTTTTATAACCCTCAGCAGAAGGTCCAGGATAATTGATGGGAGCTTTTGTAACCCCTGGGTGCAGGTACAGGATAGTTGAAGGGTCCTTTAAAAACCCTCTGAAGCAGGTCTAGGATAGTTGAAAGGACCTTTTAGGACCCTCGGCAGAAGGTCCAGGATAATTGAAGGGAGCTTTTGTAACCCTTAAGCGCAGGTACAGGATAGTTGAAGGGTTCTTTAATAACCCTTGGGAGCAGGTCCAGGAAAGTTGAAGGACCTTTTAGAACCCTCGGCAGAAGGTTAAGGAAAATTGAAGTGAGCTTTTGTAACCCTTGGGTGCAGGTACAGGATAATTGAAAGGACCTTTAATAACCCTTGGGAGCAGGTCCAGGATAGTTGAAGGACCTTTTGAAATCCTTGGAAGCAAGTCCAGAATAGTTGAATGGAGCTTTTGTAACCATCAGGAACAGGTCCAGGATAGTATACAGCACAGGGGGGGCTGCAGACACTAGGCGGGTGGAGAACATGGGGATGGAGAGCACGGAGGGGGGGGGAAGAATGTGGGCTGGTGAGCATGAAGGCAGTAGAAAGAAGCTGGACAGAAGGAGTGGCATGGGTGGCTACATAAAGAGGAATTAATCTCTCGATTTTCCTCCTGCAGTTGCTGAATGCCTGCAGGAGATGGAGGAGGAGAAGCTGGCATTCAGCAGCTTCAGGAGGAAAATGGAGAGATTGATTCCTCTATCTGCAGCCCAGGCATGAACATGAAATGCCCATGATAATGAAAGGTTCCCAACAGGGGTGGTGAGTGAGCTGGTAAGGACCCCAACTCCAGTTCATAAGCCACTGCTAAATATAAGTTTCCAAGTCCAAAATAGTTGAAGGAACCTTTTGGAACCCTCAGGGGCAGGTTCAGGACAGTTGAAGGGACCTTTTAGAACCCTCGGGGACAGGTTCAGGACAGTTGAAGGAACCTTTTAGAACTCTCAGACAGGTTCAGGACAGTTGAAGGGACCTTTTAGAACCTTCAGGGACAGGTTCAGGACAGTAGAAGGAACCCTTTAGAACCCTCAGGGGCAGGTTCAGGACAGTAGAAAGAACCTTTTAGAACCCTCAGAAGCAGGTTCAGGACAGTTGAAGGGTCCTTTAATAACCCTCAGAGACAGGTTCAGGACAGTTGAAGGGACCTTTTAGAACCCTCAGGGGCAGGTTGAGGACAGTTGAAGACATCTTTTAGAACCCTCAGGGGCAGGTTCAGGCAGGTGATGAAGAGAACATGGGCTGGAGATCAAGGGGCAGTAGAAAGAAGCTGGATAGAAGGAGCAGTGGGGGCAGCTGTATATAGAGGAATCGATCTCTCCATTTTCCTCCTGCAGCTGCTGAATGGCTGCAGGAGGTAGAAGAGGAGAAGCTTGCATTCAACGGCCGCAGGAGGAAAATGGAGAGATCGATTCCTCTAATATGCTGCCTCCCCTACCCAGGCATACGGGGGGCGGGGGCACACAGGTTCACTGCAGCATAGGGCCAGGTTGTAAATGTGATCCCTGTAGGTACGCCTCTTGGAGGTAGCATTTCCTCATCCGCTCCTCCTTCAGTAGTCAAACTGTACATTGTAACTTTGTAGAAGTAGTGACCCTGGATGATGCCTGAATAAAGATGGTGCCGTGACGGTATTGTCAGGGGGAATACTGCGTAATAAATACCTGGAAGTGTTACATTGATACATTATTGAGCATTCATCCACTTTGTAGAAATAAATCTATCTGGTGACAGGTCCACTTTAATTCCTTGACGAAGCCTGTGCTCCCAGCTGACTTGATGGCAGTGGCGGCGGTGGCGGCGGCGGCGTGGCCTCAGTTGCCCGAAGCGTGCCCCGGATGGCGGGGACTGTGAGCGTTTGTTGTCTTTGCAGGGAAACAACAAAAAAATCCTCACTTCAATACATAAAGGTCTTCCTGTCTGCTTGTCCTTGACTCTCCATCGACGTGTAAAATATTCATGGGTGAGTGACAGTTCCTTACTGACTCCGCTAAGAAGAGCTTTTCGGCATGAATTAAGCATCTCCGGCTGTCTTCTGCCACCCGCGCTGAGACTGGCACAAGTTCACCGGATGAGCAGCGCCGCGGCAGGTGTGCGCAGAGCGGCCGTGGGGAAATCACAGCAATTACGCTCACTTTAGGTGATTTTCGTTAAAACGCATCAAGTCACTTCCTGGGATCAGACAAAGAAAAGGCCGTATGGGGGTCAATGGGGACACTTGGCTGGTGCCGAGTCTCTGGATGGAGCTTTATTCCCTGAGGTTGAGTTAGAGGACAAACAAATCATACGGACCCCCGACGCCTCCGTACAAAGTGGCTCAAATAAGTGCAGATCACTAGAAGTGGAGCCACATCTAAGGGGGGGGGGCATCAAGGTGGTTTGTAGGACAGTTCCCGTGTTTTATTGCTTGACACCCCAATATCCACCCAATCAATGGCATACCTGCCAACTGTCCTGAATTTCTAGAGACCATCCCATATTTTGGCCCTCTGTCCTGCCAATGCTGTGTCCGGGGCTATGTCCTGCCAATGCTGTGTCCGGGGCTATGTCCAGCCAATGCTGTGTCCGGGGCTATGTCCCTCCAATGCTGTGTCCGGGGCTATGTCCCAACGATGCTGTGTTCAGGGCTATGTCCCGCCAATGATGTGTCCGGGGCTATGTCCCGCCAATGCTGTGTCCGGGGCTATGTCCCGCCAATGCTGTGTCCGGGGCTATGTCCCGCCGATACTGTGTTCAGGGCTATGTCCCGCTGATGCTGTGTCCGGGGCTATGTCCCGCAGATGCTGTATCCGGGGCTATATCCTGCCAATGCTGTGTCAGGGGCTACTTCCCACCAATGCTGTGTCTGGGGCTCGGTCCTGCCGATGCTGAGTTCAGGGCTATGTCCTGCTGATGCTGTGTCCGGGGCTATGTCCTGCTGATGCTGTGTCCGGGGCTATGTCCTGCTGATGCTGTGTCCGGGTTTATGCCCCGCCGGTGCTGTGTCCGGGGCTATGTCCCACCTATGCTGTGTCCAGGGCTATGCCCTGCTGATGCTGTGTCCGGGTTTATGTCCCACCTATGCTGTGTCCGGGGCTATGCCCTGCTGATGCTGTGTCCGGGTTTATGTCCCGCCGATGCTGTGTCTGGGGCTATGTCCCGGGATCACAGCACTGTACAGAGAACACTGAGCCAGTCACATCAGTCTCTGTACCAGAGGAGCTTACACTCTAATGTCCCCTCTCCCACAGTCCCATCAGTCTCTGTACCAGAGGAGCTTACGCTCTAATGTCCCCTCCCCCACAGTCCCATCAGTCTCTGTACCAGAGGAGCTTACGCTCTAATGTCCCCTCCCCCACAGTCACATCAGTCTCTGTACCAGAGGAGCTTACGCTCTAATGTCCCCTCCCCCATAGTCCCATCAGTCTCTGTACAGAGGAGCTTACACTCTAATGTCCCCTCCCCCGCAGTCACATCAGTCTCTGTACAGAGGAGCTTACACTCTAATGTCCCCTCCCCCGCAGTCCCATCAGTCTCTGTACAGAGGAGCTTACACTCTAATGTCCCCTCCCCCGCAGTCACACACTGGCACTAGTAGTCTTGTCACCCTCCTTATATGGCAGCTCCTGTATATAGCAGAGTGGGGGATGGGGGGACTTTTTTCGGCACTGTGTGAAGCCTTGCGGTTGGAATTCTCATTTAAACGGTTCACCAAATAGAAAATCATCTTCCTGAGAATAATCCGTGCGTGCGGCTCGCGGTGTTTACATTTGGCGCACTCAATAAATGGTTTTAATTCTTCTCATTCCAATCATGGCGGACTCGGCGGCCCGGTATTGGCGGCGATCGCGGCGCTCGACATTTTGTGTTTCCCTGTTGATCTTTAAACCTTACAAGGTTTATCTATAATTGAATTTCTGGAATGCACATATTCATATCTTGTGTCACACGCGTTCCCTCGGAGATATCTATAATACCGGGGCATGAAAAGCGCGGTGGGAGACGAGCGCCGTCCCAATCCCATTCCCGGGGCCATTCGCCTGATTGACGGGAAATTTGGAGGTTTTTTTCTTTTCTGATGAACTTCTGGAACAGAAGAAATATAGAATCAAGGATGGTTGTCAATTGCAGAGTCATATTATAAGAGGTTGCAGCCCCGCTCATCAATATTTTCAAGAGCTGGCAGGAAGCAGGTAAAATGGATTACTTTAACCCCATTGGCTCCCTGAAGGGGTTTGTGATGCCGGGAGGCAGGGCTGGGTTTGGGGTCATGTGACCACCATGATTGGCTGTCATGGCAGTCACATGATCGGAAATCTCCTGACTGCAAGTAGTGATCTGGAACTTTCCATGAGGTGCCGGTAAATATGTGGCCCCTCGGCACCAAGGCCCAGTCGCTGAGAGGTTGCGTATTTGCGTGTGCTTGGTGCCAAGGAGTTAAGAGACCTCTTCAATTTGCCACCTTGCCCCCGCTGCGTCCCAAGCAACCACCAGCGTCTTTGGGAAAGCCTGACCACATTAGCAAAAAGGGCGGGGATAGCAATGACATCACTACCCAAATGTGGTCACTCGCCATGGCGTTGACCAAATACAGCCATGGCCATACTTGGCCAATGATGTCACTTCCATCAGCACCTCCTCCCTTACATACCAGATGATAGATGGAGGCCTCACCGGCCAGGGTTGTGGGGATGGGGCCCTTGTCCTCATCAATAGTGCTTTGTCAGGGGAAGTCCCCCCCATGTTAAGGGCAGATGGCCTGGTATGGTTCAAGAGGAGGGTCTCGCCTCCCCTCCCCCCCATTCCTGGCCAGCCAAGCTTCATGCTCAGCTTAAGGGTCTTTTTCATATGCGAGGGGGTCTGTAGGGTTTTTCATTTTGGTGAGGTGGCAGGTGGCCACCATCATGAATTTACAATGAGGGACTTTTTTGGGGGTATTTTTATTTTTTGAATACAAGATTTGTCAAATGTTTTATCAAAAGGATACTTTTTTTGTAAATGAGTACAGGTACTATGTATCCTTCACACGGGGAGCCGGTATCTGAGGGCCCCCTTATTTTTAAAGAGGGATTTTGATAAGCT
The DNA here is from genome assembly GCF_062004578.1 of Staurois parvus. Taxonomy (NCBI): domain Eukaryota; kingdom Metazoa; phylum Chordata; class Amphibia; order Anura; family Ranidae; genus Staurois; species Staurois parvus. Next base: position 9,408 of record NW_028320578.1, read on the forward strand.
CCTGCCCCAGACCCCCACAGTCACAGGCCAGGGTTGTTGGGTTGGGGCCCATGTTGTCATCAATATGGGGACAAGGTGCTTTGTCAGGGGTACCAATTTTTTTTGGGGGGGGGAGGGGGGGACCTTACACGTTACTTTTGTTTGTTTTTTTGTTTTGTTTTTTTGTTTGGGGGTCTATCAGGCTTTTCATTTGCAGGTGGCAGGCATCATGGATTTATGAGGGACTTTTTGGTGGGATTTTATTTTTTTTAGTACAGGATTTGGGTGTCTTTAATAATTGGTTACTTTTTTTTATGAGTGAGCAGGGGTACTATGTATCCTTTACTTAATCACTTGGGTATCTGAGGGCCCCTAGATCTTGATAGGCCCCCAGACCTCCACAACCATAGGCCAGGGTTGTGAGGATGAGGCCCTGGACCTCATCAATAAGGGGACAAGGTGCTTTGTCAGGGGGTGCCCCCATGTTGAGAGTAAGTTGCCTAGTATGGTTCCAATGTCGGGGTTCACCTCCCCCCCCCTCCCTTCCCCACTAGCCAGCCAGGCTGCATGCTATTAAGGGTCTGATATGAATTTTTGGGGAGACTTTACACATTTATTTTGTTTTTTGTTTTTTTGCTTGGGGTCTATCATTTTTTTTATCTCAGTCAGCAGGAGGTGGGCATTGTGGATTTATGAGGGACTTTTTTGGGGGATTTTTTTTATTTAGTACAGAATTTGGGTGTTTCTATTAATTGGTTACGTTTTTTTGTGAATGAGCAGGGGTACTATGTATCCTTTACCTGATCACTTGGGGAGCCGGTATCTGAGGGTCCCCAGATTTTGATAGGCCCCCACGACCACCGGCCAGGGTTGTGGGGATAAGGCCTTTGTCCTCATCAATATAGGGACAAAGTGCTTTGTCAGGGGGCCCCCCCATGTTGACGGTATGTTGCCTGGTATGGTTCCAATGTTGGGTTCACCTCCCCCCCCTCCCTTTCCCACTAGCCAGCCAGGCTGCATTATATTAAGGGTCTGGTATGAATTTTTGGGGGGACCTTAGACATTTATTTTGTTTTTGTTTTTTTTGCTTAGGGGTCTATCGAGATTTTTTTATCTCAGTGAATCAGCAGGTGGCGGGCATTGTGGATTTATGAGGGACATTTTGGGGGGATTTTTTTTTTAATACAGGATTTGGGTGTCTAATAATTGGTTACTTTTTGTGAATGAGCAGGGGTACTATGTACTTCTTCACAAGGGGAGCTGGTATCTGAGGGCCCCCAGATTTTTACCCACACAACCATGGGCCAGGGTTGAGGGGATGAGGCCCTTTTCCTCATCAATATGGGGACAAAGTGCTTTGTCAGGGGCAGGGTTGGACTGACAACTCATGGGGCCCTCGGGCAATAGGGGATCATGGGGCCCCTGTGTCCTTGCCCATACTCAAAGCACACTCAAAAAAGCCTATAAAAGGTACCAGGGGCATTTCATGGGGCCCCCTACTGACCCCGGGCCCTCTGGCAGTGCTTGAATGGTCGGTCAGTCCGCCCCTGGTCAGGGGGCTCCCCTTGGCAAGGCACCCCGTATATTGAGGGCACGTGGTCTGGTAGGGTTCAAGGGTAGGGGCCACATGCTTGTGCCAGTTCCTGGCCAGCACTGCTGCATGCTCAGATTAAATGTCTGGTGTGGATTTTTAGGAAGACCCAGGGGCAGACTGACAACTCATGGGGCCCCCAGGTAATAGGGGATCATGGGGCCCCTGTGTCCTTGCCCAAACTCAAAAAAGCCTATGAAAAAGGTACCAGGGGCATCTCATGGGGCCCCCTACTGACCCCGGGCCCTCGGGCAGTGCCCAAGTTTCCAAATGGTCAGTCCGCCCCTGGGAAGACCTCACACTTTTTTGTTCTTTTGCGTGATGTAACCCCTTGAAATCCATACCAGACGCAAGGGTCTGGTATGCATTTCTGGGTGGGCAGAAGGGAAATGTCATTTGTTGGAAATCTAGAACCATTTTTACTTTTCAAAGTGTGTTCTTTAAAAAAAAAAATCACCAAATTTAATATTTTTTTCCCAGAGCAGTGCCCACCACCCCCCATGGTATTTTTTTGACAATCCTTTGCCTATTAGCCCCTAAATGGGCATCTATGACAGATTCCTCTCCCATTGATTTCTATGGAGTTCGGCATCCAAACGTCTTAGAGGTTTGCAGAGCCCTTCTTGAACCCGACCCCAGGGCAGCCGGGCCCATCCCTGATCATTGCTGGTTTTGCTGGACGTTTCCCGTCTGCGCGACGCACCCGTCTATCCTCTACGGCTGCCTACTCGTTTTTTGCCTGGTATCCATCACCTCTATTTGTCTCCAGCGCTGCGATTTAATTAGATGACGGGGATAAGGCGTCAAGGAGTAATCAGGCCCAGCAAAGGTCTGTCGCTTCCAGAGTTTGACACGTCCGCTAATGGCAGGTCGGCCGCCGCTAATGATTCTTAAGCCCGGCGATGGCGGATAAGGAGAGAACCGGCGTCCTCACGTCCGGCAAACACGCAAGCAAAGGTCACCGCAGCTATCCCCGCGGCTCGGCGCACGTCGGGAGTCCTGCGCGCATACATTGGTGCGACGTATTATGTACATAACCGCTTAATCAGCGCTAAATGAAGACAAAGAGAGGAGCGAGTGGAACCAGAAAGGCGGTCAGAGAGAGGTTTGATCATTTAGACGAAGAAAAACGGAACTGTCGACGCAGCGGGTCGTCCGCGCCGATCTCCTCTCCTCGGGATTAAATGAAAATATTCATCTTGCAAAAATCTGGCTTGAAATGCGCTAACCCTAAGTGGCAGCTCGGGGAAAATCATTTGCTGCGAAGAAATCTGCGTTTGAAGCGTAAAACAATAATAATTTGTTCGTTTCACGGGCCGCGGCTGTAAAAACCTGAATATCTTACGGAGCAAAGCCGCGATTTATTTCCATTACGGCGTGCTAACTCGGGCGCTGGCCCACGTCATTCGCTGTAATGGGTAAGGTCAGCGCGTGTAGTCCCAGCCACGGCGCTGTAATCGCTCACACGGGTCTCATGCATCGCTTTCAGGGGTGATTGCAACCCCTTGTCGCCCCTTGCTACAAAGTGCACCTGTCACTTACATGGCTGCTTTCATGGATAGGTGCGGGGGATGGGAGGAAGAACTCAGAGGTTATGTTTTGCATTAGAATCAATGGAGAAGTTGAAATTAATTGTGAGAGCACCAAGCAGGCAGTAAGTGGGTAGCAAATGGGCAATCTCGACAATCAAAGGCAACTAAGAGGAAAACAGCAACAAGTAGTCAACAAACGGGCAATCATGATAATATTCATTATCATGATTGCCCGTTTGTTGACTGCTTGTGCTAAAGATTGCCCCTTTGTTGCCCATGACTTTCAGTTTCCCATCGGTTACCCACTTACTGCCTGATCGGTGCCCTCACAATTACTTTCATTTTCTCCATTATTATGATTGCCCATTTGTTGACTGCTTGTGCTAAAGATTGCCCCTTTGTTGCCCATGACTTTCACAGTGTCCCATCTGTTACCCACTTACTGCCTGATCAGTGCCCTCCCAATTACTTTCAGTTTCTCCATTATTATGATTGCCCATTTGTTGAGTGCTTGTGCTAAAGATTGCCCCTTTGTTGCCCATGACTTTCACAGTGTCCCATCCGTTACCCACTTACTGCCTGATCGGTGCCCTCACAATTACTTTCATTTTCTCCATTATTATGATTGCCCGTTTGTTGAGTGCTTGTGCTAAAGATTGCCCCTTTGTTGCCCATGACTTTCACAGTTTCCCATCCGTTACCCACTTACTGCCTGATCGGTGCCCTCACAATTACTTTCATTTTCTCCATTATTATGATTGCCCATTTGTTGAGTGCTTGTGCTAAAGATTGCCCCTTTGTTGCCCATGACTTTCACAGTTTCCCATCCGTTACCCACTTACTGCCTGATCAGTGCCCTTCCAATTAATTTTATTTTCTCCATTATTATGATTGCCCGTTTGTTGACTGCTTGTGCTAAAGATTGCCCCTTTGTTGCCCATGACTTTCACAGTGTCCCATCCGTTACCCACTTACTCATCCGCACAACCCTGGCCCATTGGCACTAATGCAACAGAAAATCATAATTTTGCCCACCCTTGCTGTGTGAGCAACAAGGCAGGCAGTAAGTGGGTAACAGATGGGCAGTCGTGATGATCAAGGGAAACAAAGAGGCAATCCTTAGAACAAACAGTCAACAAATGGGAAATCCTTATAATATCTAATATCATGATTGCCCATTTTTGACTGCTTGTGCTAAATATTGCCCCTTTGTTGCCTTTGACTTTCACAGTTTCTCATCTGTTACCCACTTACTGCCTGCTCGGTGCTCTCCCAATTAATTTAATTTTCTCCATTGGAACTAATGGAACAGAAAATCATGATTTTGCCCACCCTTGCTGTGTGGGCAACAAGGCAGGAAGTAAGTGGGTAACAAATGGGCAGTCGTGATGATCAAGGGAAACAAAGAGGCAATCCGTAGAACAAACAGTCAACAAATGGGCAATCCTTGTAATATCTAATATCATGATTGCCCATTTTTTAACTGCTTGTACTAAAGATTGCTCCTTTGTTGCCCATGACTGTCACTGTTTCCCATTTGTCACCCACTTACTACCTGCTTTGTGCCCTCACAATTAATTTCACTTGTTCCATTGACTCTAATGCAGCAGAAAATCTTAACTTTGCCCATCCCTTGTTGTGTGGGCATCAAACAGGCAGTAAGTGACAATCACGGGCAACGAAGAGACAATCCTAATTGCTCATTTGTTGACTTCTTGTGCTAAAGATTGCTCCTTTGTTGCCATTGACTGCCATGGTTTCCCGTTTGTTACCCACTTACTGCCTTCTTGGTGCCCTCATATCTGATTTCACTTTCTCTAATGACTCTAATGCAACAGAAAATCTTAATTTTGCCCATCCCTCGCGGCGTGGGCAACAAGGAGGCAGTAAGTGGATAACAAATGTGCAATCATGACAATCATGGGCAACAAAGAGGCAATCCTTAGAGCAGTCAATGAACAAATGGGCAACCTCATAATGTCTACTATCATGATTGCCCATTTTTTGACTGCTTGTGCTAAAGATTGCTCCTTTGTTGCCCATGACTGTCATTGTTTCCCATTTGTCACCCACTTACTGCCTGCTTGGTGCCCTCACAATTAATTTCACTTGTTCCATTGACTCTAATGCAACAGAAAACCTTAATTTTGCCCATCCCTTGTTGTGTGGGCAGCAATCAGGCAGTAAGCGGGCAGCAAACGGGCAATCGTGACAATCACGGGCAACAAGGAGACAATCCTAAGAACCAGCAGTCGACAAATGGGCAATCATTATAATATTTACTATCATTTGTGGCTGTTTGTCCAAAGAATTGCCCCTTTGTTGCCCATATTCCTAAGTGGGACCTTGAAACGGGAGTGTACAGTCGAGCCATCGGTTGGAAATTACGAGTTGAAAGCATGAGAACCAAAGCATAACCCAAGTCCAGCTTAGTATAGAAAAAGGGAAAGAAGGAAAACCATCACGTTTGTTACATTGTAACATCGCTTATGAGACTAATGGAAAACTATAATGTGGAGATGAGAAGGAACTGGTACTTGCGGCTTTTATTCAAGTATAGAGAGTTCTGGTTAATCCCTCGCCTACCGGGCACTTCCCCCCCTTCCCCCCCAGGCCAATTTTCAGCTTTCAGCGCTGTCGCACTTTGAATAACAATTGCGCGGTCATGCAACACTGTACCCATAAGAAATTTTTATTATTTTTTCACATAAATAGAGCCTTCTTTTCGGGGTATTTAATCGCCACTGGGTGTTTTATTTGTTGTGCTATAAACAAAAAAAGAGCAAAAATTTGAAAAAAAAGTTTTTCTTTCTTTCTTTTATAAAATTTTGCAAACAGGTAATTTTTCTCCTTCACTGATGTGCATTGATGAGGCTGCACTGATAGGCAGCACTGATGGGCACTGATAGGCGGCAATGATGAGCTGGCACTTATTATGCTGCACTGATATGCAGCAATGATAGGCACTGATAGGCGGCACTGATGGGCACTGATAGGCGGCACTGATGGGCACAGGTGGGTGGCACTGGTAGGCACTAATGGGCACAGGTGGGTGGCACTGCCTGGCACTTGCAGGTGGTACTGCTGGGCACAGGTGGGTGGCACTGCTGGGCACTGATCAGTGCCAATCTGTTTTCTGACAATTGGTGGTTATCGGTAGTATTTTCCTCACGCTGTGATAGTGTGAGGAAAGTGCAGCTGACAACCGGCAACTGAATTTACTCAGTGATCTGCTGTGTCATTGGACAAAGCTGATCACGTGGTAAAAGACCTTTTACTACATCATGTTATCAGCTGTGTCCGTAGGGCACAGCAATCATGGAGATCGCTGGGTGCGTGGAGGGTGGGTGCGCGGAGGGTATGTTCTGGGAGGATGTCATATGACGCCCTCCCAGAACTGGACAACAGCGCTGTATCCATCATTCAGCTATAGCCCAGTTGTCAAGTGGTTAAAGGAATGGTCCGAGAGTGGAAGTGAGCTCCTATAGTGAATGGTGATGGGAAATGGAGTGGAAACCTTCATGTCAACCTCAGAATGATGGAAAGTAAGAGACAAAAGAATGGAGGAGCAGTCAGCTTGGCAGAGGAGGTGACGGAGGTTCCATCTGAGGGGTGGACTTGTGGTTGTATGGTCTACCTTTCTAAGTGGCAGGAACCCTGTATTAGGTCCCACTGCATAATGAAACCCTCCTATTGACTGGGCCTGGAACACGGATGTTTGAGGCCTCGCAAAGTTACAGCAGCTTCCCTATATGCCTTCAGGCTTAACAGTAATATGTTGCGTGTAATGTGTGTAAAATTGCAGGTGGAGGAAAATCAGTGTTCTATTTCCCTCAAAATACCTCTGTAGTCAGTGCCAGGACAGGTGTCACTGCCAAGTGAAAAGACATTATACTTCCAGAGTGGGCCCATTGTAGTAGTTTGGTCTGAGGCCATGAGGGCACTAACCCACACATTGAAGCAATTCCATCATGCCAACACTTCACCTAATTAATGTAAACTGACGGCACTTAGTTTCCTGTAGTTGCCTGCTGAGCCCAAAGACAGAGGGTCACATCATATGTTCATTTGTGTTTCCCGCTGGCCAATAAAGCAGGTGGCCAGATTGCTGATGTCTATAATTGTTGTGTCCAGGAGTCGTAGGTTTAGGTGCTCTCGCCTCCATTGCACCTTGCTAAAAGCCTGCAAAGGAGGATCCGTTTTTCCACTGCCACCATGGAATGTTCCAACATGCCAAGTCAATGCCTGGTGACCAATGATACCATGGACTGCCATCATGGAAAGAAAAGAGTTGACCTCCAGAGAGATACCCTAGATCAGGGTTTTTCAACTAGAGTTCCTCCAGGGGTTGCTAGGGGCTCCTTGAGCAATGAGCAATTTCAGCCTCTCAGATAAGTTCCTACTGACACCATTGATCTTTTTCGTTTTCTGTAAGGGGGTAATTTTTCCCAATGGTCACAAGCATAAGGAGCATTCTTCCCACTGACCATCGCACTAATGTATCATAAATTATAGATAAACTCATTTTTAGCAGGGGTTCCCCGAGCTCAGAAAGTTATTTCAAGGATTCCCCTGTGTTGAAAAGATTGAGAAAGGCTGCCTTAGAATGTGGTGCTTGTAATTATCTGCTGCACTGCATTGCAAGATCTGTTGACCCAACAGCTTCCACCTCTGCTTCCTTTTCCATTTGTCTGCTGAGCTCAAAAGCATTGGTGTTTAGGAACCGGTGGCCAGTAAAGCTGGCGGTCAGATTGCTGATGTCTATAACTGTTATGTGTCCAGGAGTCCTAGGTTTAGGTGCTCTAGCTCTTATTGCACCTTGCTAAAAGCCTGCAAGGAGGACCAGTTCTTCCACTGCCACCGTGGAAGGTCCCAACTCACCAAGTCTTTGCCTGGAGACCAATGGTACCATGCACTTTCATCATGGAAAGAGAAGGGAAGAGCTAACCTACGGAGTGCTGCCCTAGATATTGGTGCTTGTAATTATCTACTGCACTGCCATGACTATCCAGCAAGAAGATGTGTTGACCTAACATTGCCTCCACCTCTGCCTCCTTTCCTATTTGCTTGCTGAGCCCAAAGGCAGAGGGTCACATAATCTGATCATTTGTTTTTAGGAACCCAGTGGCCAGTAAAGCTTGTAGTCATATTGCTGATGTCTATAACTATTATGTGTCCAGGAGTTGTAGGTTTAGGTGCTCTCGCCTCCATGTGCACCCTGCTAAGCGCCTGCAAGGGGGACAAGTTCTTCCACTGCCACCATGGAAAGTCCTAACCTGCCAAGTCATTGCTTGATGACCAATGATACCATGTACTGCCATCATGGAAACAGAAGGGAGGAGCTGACCTCCAAAGGGCTGCCCTAGATGGTGGTGCTTGTAATTATCTACTGCATTGCCATGACTATTGATCTGTTAACCCAACATGGCTTCCAGCTCTGCCTTCTTTCCACTTTTCCTGCTGAGGGTCACATAATCTGATAATTTGTGTTTAGGAATCCGGTGGCCAGTAAAGCTTGTGGTCATATTGATGATGTCTATAACTATTATGTGTCCAGGAGTCGTAGGTTTAGGTGCTCTCGCCTCCATGTGCACCCTGCTAAGCGCCTGCAAGGGGGACAAGTTCTTCCACTGCCACCATGGAAAGTCCTAACCTGCCAAGTCATTGCTTGATGACCAATGATACCATGTACTGCCATCATGGAAACAGAAGGGAGGAGCTGACCTCCAAAGGGCTGCCCTAGATGGTGGTGCTTGTAATTATCTACTGCATTGCCATGACTATTGATCTGTTAACCCAACATGGCTTCCAGCTCTGCCTTCTTTCCACTTTTCCTGCTGAGGGTCACATAATCTGATAATTTGTGTTTAGGAATCCGGTGGCCAGTAAAGCTTGTGGTCATATTGATGATGTCTATACCTATTATGTGTCCAGGAGTCGTAGGTTTAGGTGCTCTCGCCTCCATGTGCACCCTGCTAAGCGCCTGCAAGGGGGACAAGTTCTTCCACTGCCACCATAGAAATTCCTAACCTGCCAAGTCATTGCTTGATGACCAATGATACCATGTACTGCCATCATGGAAACAGAAGGGAGGAGCTGACCTCCAAAGGGCTGCCCTAGATGGTGGTGCTTGTAATTATCTACTGCATTGCCATGACTATTGGTCTGTTAACCCAACATGGCTTCCAGCTCTGCCTTCTTTCCACTTTTCCTGCTGAGGGTCACATAATCTGATAATTTGTGTTTAGGAATCCGGTGGCCTGTAAAGTTGGTGGTCAGATTGCTAATGTCCAGGGGCGGACTGACCATTTGGCCACTCGGGCACTTCCCGAGGGCCCTGGGTCAGTAGGGGGCCCCATGATCCCCTATTGCCCAGGGGCCCCATGAGCTGTCAGCCCCTGCTAATTTCTATAACTGTTATGTGTCCAGGAGTCGTAGGTTTAGGTGCTCTCGCCTCCATGTGCACCATGCTTCATGCCTGCAAGGAGGACTAGTTCTTCCATTGCCACCATAGAAGGTCCCAACATGCCAAGTCATTGCCTGGTGACCAATGTGACCGCGTACTGCTGTCATGGAAAGAGAAGAAAGGTGCTGACCTCTGGAAAGCTGCCTTTTATGATGGTCCTTGTAATTATCGACTGCACTGCCATGACTATCCAGCAAGAGTTGACCCTCTGCCTCTTTTCCCATAATCCCCTACAATAGGGAAGAGGAGGCAGGTGCCGCGTACAACTCCTGCACGTCGTTATCCGGAATTTACAGAACTCCTCCAACTCTCCTCCATTCATCTTCCAGGTGTTCTGCCGGCAGCAGAGGTGAATCTGTAAAAAATGACAAGTGCGGGGATTAAAGATTAAAAGGATTGTCTCATAAAAAGCTTATCCTAATAAAACTCAGCGAGTGTCGTCTGTTGCCGCGACGTTCGGCGCTTCAGGAGGAAAAACAGCAGGAAGGCAAAACAGCCGCCATTTCTCAAACAAACTAAAAGGCAAAGACTAAATCCATAATTGTGCAGCGTGGCGTGTTCTACGGACCGCGCGGCTCCCCAGACCGAGAGGACGAACCGTCCCAGAAAATTCATTATATCGCCCAGAAACAACCCGCAAAAAAGGCATTTAGGCGGATTTATTTTTTTTTTTTACTCCTTATATTGAAAATAATATTTTCATAGACAACATCAAGGTACATAGACTTCATTCTGCCAGGGGATTCGCCTCAAAGCTTAGTGAATGAGTTGAATTTCTGCTGACTGCCATCATCCAATCATGTGCAAGCATACCCAGGGGCGGACTGACCATTTGGAAACTTGGGCACTGCCCGAGGGCCCGGGGTCAGTACGGGGGCCCCATAAGATGCCCCTGGTACCTTTTTCCATAGGCTTTTTTGCATTTGGGCAAAGACACAGGGGCCCCTTGAATTGTCAGTCCGCCCCTGAGCTGGGGGCAGAGCTAGGAAGCAGAAAGTGTAGAGTCTGGAGGAGGACCAGAGGAGAGCTGGAGTCTGCTGAATGTGGAGACCAGGGGAGATGAGGAGGTGCTGTGGCTGCACAGAAAGGTGCAGGATTTGTGGGAAGAGTTTTGTCCTCCTCTCTGCTGCCGACCTCTGAGATGGGGGGCCCCATTTATTTATTTCAGGTACTTTTATAGTGCTGTCAATTTACACAGCGCTTTTACATATATATTGTACATTCACATCAGTCCCCGCCCCCGAGGAGCGCACAATCTAAGGTCCCTAACTCACATTCATACATACACATAATAGGGACAATTTAGACAGGAGCCAATTAACCTCCCAGCATGTCCTTGGAGTGTGGGAGGAAACCGGAGCACCCGGAGGAAACCCATGCAAGAACAGGGAGAACATGCAAACTCCACGCAGGAGGCGCCATGGTCAGGAATCAAACCCATGACCCAATTACTGCAAGGCAGATGTGCTAACCCTTAAGCCACTGTGCCGTCCCATGATCCCCTATTGCCCGGGGGCCCCATGAGTTGTCAGTCCGATCCTGCGCATACCCACTGCGTACTCACAGGCGATTGGGTATTTCTTACAAAGTGAAATTTCACCTCATTCTCTAAGCTCTAGAGAAAAATCCCATGCAAAGTGCAATGTCCCTTGCAAAGTGAACGGTCTATTTGCCTTTGGTCAATCAACCCAACTGTGTCAGGCATTTTAACTCCCCCCCCCCCTTTACTAATAATTTTTTTTTTCTTCTGGATTGGAGCAAATTGCCTTTACATCTTCTCCTGACAGGAAATGAAGGAGAAATCTCCCCATTTTGGCTGGAGTCGACCTTTAAGGGTCATGCAGAGGTTTTGAGATGTTTTTAAGCCTCCTTCTCTTCTGGACACACTGGGGTTGACTTTCTAAAGTGAAATTGGCTCTTTGCTTTGCAAGGGAACTTGCACTTTGTAAGGGACTTTGCCCAAGAGCTTAGTGAGTAAGGTGAAATTGCGCTTTGCAATGAATACCAAATCACAAGCAGGGGGGGGGGGAACGTGTTTTTCTTGCACGTGATTGAAGTGTGACATCACGCTCTCCATCTTGTCCAATCAAAGCATTCTCTGAATGTAAGCCATGCTGAACGGATGACCTCCTGGGGGAGGGCAGCTGCTTGACACGGGATCCGGAAGCTAGTGGAGGTCACTGGGGTCACTGTGTAGTAGTGGGGTGGTGAGGTGTCTATACCGTCATTTTCAGCTTCTAGAGCAGGGGTGTGAAACTCAACGTCATCACAAGCTGCATCAGCCCTCAAAAGGCTATTTGGATCTGTAAGACTAGATGTCCAGAGCACCCCCCCCCCTTACATCAGATGTCAGGAGCCCCCTCCCCACCATCACAACTCAAGAGTCCTCCACCATCCTTTACGTAACAGTGCACCCCCTTATCTTGTGCAGAAAGAAGCTGGGGCAGGGGCGGACTGACCATTTGGAAACTCGGGCACTGCCCGAGGGCCCGGGGTCAGTAGGGGGCCCCATGAGATGCGCCTGGTACCTTTTTCATAGGCTTTTTTGAGTTTGGGCAAGGACACAGGGGCCCCATGATCCCCTATTGCCCGGGGGCCCCATGAATGGTCAGTCCGCCCCTGAGCTGGGGGCAGAGCTGGGAAGCAGAAAGTGTAGAGTCTGAAGGAGGACCAGAGGAGAGCTGGAGTCTGCTGAATGTGGAGACCAGGGGAGACGAGGAGGTGCTGCGGCTGCACAGACAGGTGCAGGATTTGTGGGAGGAGTTTTGTCCTGCTCCCTGCTGCCGACCTCTGAGATGGGGGGGATATGAACCTTTCTGTCAGGGCTCTGTCCACAGCAGAGATACTCTGAGACCTGGCATTCCTGCCAGTAACTTGCATGGCCGCAGAAATGCACACTGGCGAAAACGTATGCGCATTGGAGCACAGATGCATGCCGGAACACACATGCGCACTGGCACACGCACTCATCAGCCCAGTTTGGTGCCAGAAAGCCTTTATAAGGAAGCCCATCACTTGATGAAATTGCTGGTTGATCTCTGGCTCCCCAGTACCTTAGTCCGTGTCCCCCTGCTACTCTGATCTACTGTTACCAACTTGGCTTGTCCCTGGACCTGTCTCCTCTGCCTGTCTCCTGATCTGACCCCGGCTTGGCTAACAGATATTTGCATCCACTCTTGTGTATGACCCCGGCTTGGCTAACAGATATCCTCATTTGCTCTCCTGTGTATGACCCCGGCTATCCTATTGACTACATCTGCTCCAATCCCCACCCGGCATCTGACCCTGGCTCTGAACTGACTACTCTTTGGTCCTCTGCTACTCTGAAGGCCTGCTTACCTTTCACAGGCGCCACCTGTCTGCAGACACCATTCCAGTGGATCAGCTGTGCTCCTGGGTGGACCTCTGACCAGCACTCCTACAGGCGACCCGTGCTGGCCTGACTCCTTCTGTCCCATCTCCAGGGGAGTCTGGAACTTAGCTGCAAGGGAAGCCCTCTCTCCATTGGCCTCCAGAACCAGGTACGTGATACTTTCCATGGCTTCACAGGGAAGCATAGGATCTGGTAGAGGAGTTCTGTGCTCCTCTCTGCTGCCAACTGCTGAGGTAGGGGGGATATAAGCCTTTCCATGGCTTCACAGGGAAGCATATGATCTGGTAGAGGAGTTCTGTGCTCCTCTCTGCTGTCAACTGCTGAGGTAGGGGGGATATAAGCCTTTCCATGGCTTCACAGGGAAGCATATGATCTGGTAGAGGAGTTCTGTGCTCCTCTCTGCTGCCAACTGCTGAAGTAGGGGGGATATAGGCCTTTCCATGGCTTCACAGGGAAGCATAGGATCTGGTAGAGGAGTTCTGTGCTCCTCTCTGCTGTCAACTGCTGAGGTAGGGGGTATATGAGCAGGGGCGGACTGACAACTCATGGGGCCCCCAGGCAATAGGGGATCATGGGGCCCCTGTGTCCTTGCCCAAAATCAAAAAAGCCTATGAAAAAGGTACCAGGGGCATCTCATGGGGCCCTCTACTGACCCTGGGCCCTCGGGCAATGCCCAAGTTTCCAAATGGTCAGTCCGCCCCTGGATATGAGGCTTCCCATGGTTGCACAGGGAAGCACAGGATCTGGTAGAGGAGTTCTATGCTCCTCTCTGCTGCCGACTGCTGAGGTAGGGGGGATATGAGGCTTCCCATGGCTTCACGGGGAAGCATAGGATCTGATAGAGGAGTTCTGTGCTCCTCCCTGCTGCCAACTGCTGAGGTAGGTGGGATATAAGCCTTTCCATGGTTGCACAGGATCTGGTAGAGGAGTTCTGTGCTCCTCTCTGCTGCCGACTGCTGAGACAAGGTGGGGGTGGAGACGAGGGGAGTGCCACAACTGCCGGATAGGTGCGAGGGCCACAAGTAATGGCCGGATTTGGTCCATGGGCCTTATGTTTGACACATGTTCTAGAGGGATCCCACATGCATGGTATGTACATAGTTGGTCCAAGCTGGCACAATGTAACTATGGAAACATATCCTTACCTGGAATTGGCCTTTAAATTCCAGTGAACTTCAGACACCTGCCCAGCAAAGATAATAACAGAATCTGCTTTTCCTAATTGCTGCCGTAGCTAATTTGAAGACTTTAGATCATCGGTAATCATTGGTGGTTGAGGAGACGAATTTCTATTCATTTAGTTGGGGTGAAGCAGACATGGCAGAACTCATGAAATTCCTCACTTCTGTACATCCCAGAGATCTAAAATGTCTGCCTGTAATAATGAAAAGGGAAAGTCGGCGCGCTATTTTAAGATGATGTCGATTTAATGAGCAGAACACATTTTCAATAAGCTCTGAACCTCGAATAATAAAATCAGACTTTCCTTTATGCAACGTGCAATTAAATTAATTAAACAAAAAGTCCAAGGCATTGTTTTTTGGCACCGAAAATAGATAAGTATTAAATACAAATAAGTAAATATTACAACGGATCCAGCAGAGTCCGCAGGGGGTTTATACGGCACTTAGAGAATCAACAACAACAACAAAGGCTAATTAATCATTTTTACATTATAGAATACCAGGTGCAAACCAAACGTCCTCTGGGGGTCGGCGTGGAGAAGATGGAAGATTGTGTTTGGGATTATGAACATTGGAGAGGGACAGGTTGGCTTGCCACCAGGACTTTTCTTTCTGCAAATTCATTTTCGAGTCAATTAGGCAGATTGGCTCAGAAAGGAGCTTATTTAAGGAATTTTCGTTAAGACGCTAACTCTCTTGACAACATGGATCCAACAGTCAGGAAGTGAAAGACTCATTTTGAGAATTAAAACAATTTTAGAGCAATTAATTTTGTAGAGATGGCTGGGGAGCTGGCGGAGCAGGTGAGTCTCAAACTCCCTTTCCCTTTGACACAAAGTTAATCTATTAGAGAAAAAAACTGGAAGCTCACTGTACTCCCCACGAAGACGTAATGTCACCTGCCAAAAGGTTCAGCTCTTGCCCCAAGTGTCCTCCACATTGGAAGAGTTTCATCCAGCTCCTAAGGGTACCATCCAGGGGACACTAACAGAAGATGCCCAAACCTCCACTTGCTCTACTCCAAATTGTTCCTAGATCTCCCCACGTCTCACCTATCAGACAAAAAACCCCAATTTCCATCACTTCCACCCATGTCCTCTTCTCTTGTCCATTACCCTAAGATCATGAGTCAGAGGAGCCAACTGCTTAAAGCAGATTGTACTGTCCAAGTAATTCTTCTGCGTTGGATTGAACGACTTTAGATTATTATTGTTCAGTAGTATGCTAACATCTATTTAACATCCATTACCCCAAGATCATGAGTTAGAGGAGCCAGCTTATTGAAGCAGATTGCTCTGTCCCACCTGTCGTTTAGTAGTATGCTAACATCTAGCTCACTGTACTCCTGAAGAAGACCCAATGTCACCTTGCAGTCCATCCAGAAGGTCCAGCTCTAACCCCAAGTGTCCTTTACATTGGAAGTGCTGGGTTCAGCTCCCAAGGGCACCTTCTAGGGGACACCAATAGAAGAAGCCCAAACCACTAATTGCTCTACTCAAAATTGTTCCTAGATCACCCTACCTCTCTCCTTTCAGTGAAGAACCCTAATTTCCATCACTTCCACCGATGTCCTCCTCTCTTGTCCATTACCCCAAGATCATGAGTTAGAGGAGCCAACTTCTGGAAGCAGATTGCTCTGTCCCACTTACATGTATTTCTTCTCTGTTGTATTGAACTACTTTAGGTTATTATCATTCAGTAGTATGATAACATCTAGCTCACTGTACTCCCAAAGAAGATATAATGTCACCTTGAAGGCCGTCCAGAAGGTCCAGCTCTTACATCAAGTGTTCTTCACATTGGAAGTGCTGGGTTCAGCTCCCAAGGGCACCTTCCAGAGGACACCAATAGAAGAAGCCCAAACCACTAGTTGCTCTACTCAAAATTGTTCCTAGATCACCCTATCTCTCACCTATCAGTGAAGAACCCTAATTTCCCTCACTTCCACCAATGTCCTCCTCTCTTGTCCATTACCCCAAGATCATGAGTTAGAGGAGCCATCTTCTTGAAGCAGATTGCTCTGTCCCACTTACATGTATTTCTTCTGTGTTGTATTGAACTACTTTAGGTTATTGTCGTTCAGTAGTATTCTAACATCTAGCTCACTGTACTCCCAAAGAAGACATAATGTCACCTTGCAGTCCATCCAGAAAGTCCAGCTCTAACCCCAAGTGTCCTTTACATTGGAAGTGCTGGGTTCAGCTCCCAAGGGTACCTTCCAGGGGACACCAATAGAAGAAGCCCAAACCACTAGTTGCTCTACTCAAAATTGTTCCTAGATCACCCTATCTCTCACCTATCAGTGAAGAACCCTAATTTCCATCACTTCCACCGATGTCCTCCTCTCTTGTCCATTACCCCAAGATCATGGGTCAGAGGAACCAACTGCTTAAAGCGGATTGTACTCTCCAAGTAATTCTTCTGTTTTGGATTGAACGACTTTATTGTTCAGTAGTATGCTAGATCACCCTACCTCTCACCTATCAGTGAAGAACCCTAATTTCCATCACTTCCACCGATGTTCTCCTCTCTTGGCTATTACCCTAAGATCATGAGTTAGAGGAGCCAACTTCTTGAAGCAGATTGCTCTGTCCCACTTACACGTATTTCTTCTCTGTTGTATTGAACTACTTTAGGTTATTATCGTTCAGTACTATGCTAACATCTAGCTCACTGTACTCCCAATGAAGACCTAATGTCACCTTGAAGGCCGTCCAGAAGGTCCAGCTCTTACCCCAAGTGTTCTTCACATTGGAAGTGCTGGGTTCAGCTCCCAAGGGCACATTCCAGGGGACACCAATAGAAGAAGCCCAAACCACTAGTTGCTCTACTCAAAATTGTTCCTAGATCACCCTATCTCTCACCTATCAATGAAGAACCCTAATTTCCATCACTTCCACCAATGTCTTCTCTCTTGTCCATTACCCCAAGATCATGGGTCAGAGGAACCAACTGCTTAAAGCGGATTGTACTCTCCAAGTAATTCTTCTGTGTTGGATTGAACGACTTTATTATGCAGTAGTATGCTAGATCACCCTACCTCTCACCTATCAGTGAAGAACCCTAATTTCCACCACTTCCACCGATGTCCTCCTCTCTTGGCTATTACCCTAAGATCATGAGTTAGAGGAGCCAACTTCTTGAAGCAGATTGCTCTGTCCCACTTACACGTATTTCTTCTCTGTTGTATTGAACTACTTTAGGTTATTATCGTTCAGTACTATGCTAACATCTAGCTCACTGTACTCCCGAAGAAGACCTAATGTCACCTTGAAGGCCGTCCAGAAGGTCCAGCTCTTACCCCAAGTGTTCTTCACATTGGAAGTGCTGGGTTCAGCTCCCAAGGGCACCTTCCAGGGGACACCAATAGAAGAAGCCCAAACCACTAGTTGCTCTACTCAAAATTGTTCCTAGATCACCCTATCTCTCACCTATCAATGAAGAACCCTAATTTCCATCACTTCCACCAATGTCTTCTCTCTTGTCCATTACCCCAAGATCATGGGTCAGAGGAACCAACTGCTTAAAGCGGATTGTACTCTCCAAGTAATTCTTCTGTGTTGGATTGAACGACTTTATTGTTCAGTAGTATGCTAGATCACCCTACCTCTCACCTATCAGTGAAGAACCCTAATTTCCATCACTTCCACCGATGTTCTCCTCTCTTGGCTATTACCCTAAGATCATGAGTTAGAGGAGCCAACTTCTTGAAGCAGATTGCTCTGTCCCACTTACACGTATTTCTTCTCTGTTGTATTGAACTACTTTAGGTTATTATCGTTCAGTACTATGCTAACATCTAGCTCACTGTACTCCCGAAGAAGACCTAATGTCACCTTGAAGGCCGTCCAGAAGGTCCAGCTCTTACCCCAAGTGTTCTTCACATTGGAAGTGCTGGGTTCAGCTCCCAAGGGCACCTTCCAGGGGACACCAATAGAAGAAGCCCAAACCACTAGTTGCTCTACTCAAAATTGTTCCTAGATCACCCTATCTCTCACCTATCAATGAAGAACCCTAATTTCCATCACTTCCACCAATGTCTTCTCTCTTGTCCATTACCCCAAGATCATGGGTCAGAGGAACCAACTGCTTAAAGCGGATTGTACTCTCCAAGTAATTCTTCTGTGTTGGATTGAACGACTTTATTGTTCAGTAGTATGCTAGATCACCCTACCTCTCACCTATCAGTGAAGAACCCTAATTTCCATCACTTCCACCGATGTCCTCCTCTCTTGGCTATTACCCTAAGATCATGAGTTAGAGGAGCCAACTTCTTGAAGCAGATTGCTCTGTCCCACTTACACGTATTTCTTCTCTGTTGTATTGAACTACTTTAGGTTATTGTCGTTCAGTAGTATACTAACATCTAGCTCACTGTACTCCCGAAGAAGACCTTACCTTCCAGGGGGCACAATAGAAGAAGCCCAAACCACTAGTTGCTCTAATCTAAATCGTTTATGGATCACCCTAATTCTTACCCACCA
Organism: Staurois parvus; assembly: GCF_062004578.1. Classification (NCBI taxonomy): domain Eukaryota; kingdom Metazoa; phylum Chordata; class Amphibia; order Anura; family Ranidae; genus Staurois; species Staurois parvus. Next base: position 28,017 of record NW_028320578.1, read on the forward strand.
CATAAGAACCCCAATTTCCATCACTTCCACCGATGTCCTCCTCTCTTGTCCATTACCCTAAGATCATGGGTTAGAGGAGCCAACTGCTTAAAGTGGATTGTACTCACCAAGTAATTCTTCTGTGTTGGATTGAATGACTTTATTGCTCAGTAGTATGCTAACATCTAGTGGAGATTTCACTAAATCTTGTTTACTATTTGATTTTGGCTTCTCCCTCCCCCCCCCCCGCTAGACACTACCCATTTCTTCCATGCTCCCTCTGTTCAGTGTTAATACTTCATATAGACACCACTTTGGAAAATCATTGTCTTCTTCCACTTCAAAAGACTGATAAAACATCCTCTGTACTGCGTTTAGCTGAAGTAAGATTGGATTCGATTCAACGTCTGTGTCTGATTGAAGAGTTAAGCTGCCTGTGGATGGTGCTAAGTCAGCAGGTGACCATAGTGTCTGGAAAGACCGGGTTTAAGAAGGTATGTCAGTGCATAAAGGGGCATTTGTAACAGAACACAGATGTAAACCCAAGCACTGTAATTACTGCAATGCTGAGTTACTCAACTAATGATGACAGTGTGATCCCGGGAATTCTTCCAGGGACTTCACCGGGACACATCTCCGGGACACATCTTTCGGGGACCTCTCCGGGACACATCTTCCAGGGACTTCTCCGGGACACATCTTCCAGGGACTTCTCCGGGACACATCTTCTAGGGACATCTCCGGGACACATCTCCAGGACACATCTTCCAGGGTCATCTCCGGGACACATCTCCGGGACACATCTTCCAGGGACATCTCCAGGACACATCTCCGGAACACATCTCCGGGACACATCTTCCAGGGACTTCTCCGGGACACATCTCCGGGACACATCTTCCAGGGACATCTCCAGGACACATCGTGGGGACACATCTTCCAGGGACATCTCCGGGACACATCGTGGGGACACATCTTCCAGGGACATCTCCGGGACACGTCTCCGGGACACATCGTGGGGACACATCTTCCAGGGAAATCTCCGGGACACATCGTGGGGACAGAAGGCCAAGATATGGGACTGTTGACAGTTGACATCTAAGCCGTAGCAGTGGATGGGAATATATCACAGGAATGACTGTGTCCTGTTTCTGTCCCTCTCCCCTCCATTTCTAGTATGGCCGGTCCCTCTGACAGCCGGATTTGAAATTGTAACGGTTTTGATGGAAATCACGGGATGACAGGTCATTACACACACTGCGGTTTCATATTTTTACGTTGCAATCTTTTCCATTTGTAGTTGTCTGAGAGGGCAATTTACCACCCTGGGGAGTGAAGCCGAGATCTTCCGAGTCTGTGACTCCAACCGGCTTCTAATTTAGTCGGCAAATTTCTTTTAGATGCGCTTGAGTAGTCATGATGGCTGGAGGAACTCCAGAGCTGCGAGAGAAGCCCTGTCTAGATAATTAATGTCTAAGTAACTCTGTAATGTGAAGACATGGGAAGAAGCATATTAACACTCCATGTGACACCCCTACCCACCCCACCCCCGCACCCGGCACCCACTAACCCCGCGCTCACTGCAAGCTTCTCCTCTGGTGTGCAGACCGCTGGAACTTACCTCATTCCAGAACCCATTTATTGCTTCCTCCTATTACTGTACTGTACATAATAGAGCTCTGATATATACCGCAGCGCTGTACAGAGAACAATGAGCCAGAGGAGCTTACACTCTAATGTCCCCTCCCCCACAGTCCCATCAGTCTCCGTACCAGGGGAGCTTACGCTCTAATGTCCCCTCCCCCACAGTCCCATCAGTCTCCGTACCAGAGGAGCTTACGCTCTAATGTCCCCTCCCCCACAGTCCCATCAGTCTCCGTACCAGAGGAGCTTACGCTCTAATGTCCCCTCCCCCACAGTCCCATCAGTCTCCGTACCAGAGGAGCTTACGCTCTAATGTCCCCTCCCCTACAGTCCCATCAGTCCCTGTACCAGAGGAGCTTACACTCTAATGTCTCCTCCCCCCACAGTCCCATCAGTCTCTGTACAAGAGGAGCTTACACTCTAATGTCCCCTCCCCCACAGTCCCATCAGTCTCCGTACCAGAGGAGCTTACGCTCTAATGTCCCCTCCCCTACAGTCCCATCAGTCCCTGTACCAGAGGAGCTTACGCTCTAATGTCCCCTCCCCCGCAGTCCCATCAGTCTCTGTACCAGAGGAGCTTACACTCTAATGTCCCCTCCCCCGTAGTCCCATCGGTCTCCATACCAGAGGAGCTTACGCTCTAATGTCCCCTCCCCCACAGTCCCACTAGTCTCTGTACCAGAGGAGCTTACGCTCTAATGTCCCCTCCCCCGCAGTCACATCAGTCTCTGTACCAGAGGAGCTTACGCTCTAATGTCCCCTCCCCCGCAGTCCCATCAGTCTCTGTACCAGAGGAGCTTACGCTCTAATGTCCCCTCCCCCGCAGTCCCACTAGTCTCTGTACCAGAGGAGCTTACACTCTAATGTCCCCTCCCCCACAGTCACATCAGTCTCTGTACCAGAGGAGCTTACACTCTAATGTCCCCTCCCCCACAGTCACATCAGTCTCTGTACCAGAGGAGCTCCCCCCCAGGAAAAGGTCACCAATGCCCCAGGGTAACAAACAGGAAACTGCACCAAACTCCCCTCGGATCCCCACCAAAATGTCCTTGCATCAGTGGTGTCACAGAAAGGAAAAAATGTCCCTGAGTCTGTGTTGTCACTAATAGGAAAACTGTCCCTGTGTCAGTGGTGTCATTGGAAGGAATAAAAATGTACTTGCGTCAGAGATGTCACTGAAAAGAAAAGCGTCCCTGTGTTGGTGTCACAGAAATGTAAAAATGTCCCTGCATTGGTGGTGTCACTGAGAAGAGAATATGTCCCCTGAGTTGCTGGTGTCACTGAAAGCAAAAAATGTCCATATGCAGGTGGTGTTATTAAAAAGTAAACACGTCCCTGCATCGGTGGTGTCGCTAAAAGGGGAAATGTCCCCAAGTCGGTGGTGTCACTGGAAGCAAAAATGTCCCCGTGTTGGTTGTTGGCAGGACACTAGGGATTAGGGACCATTTGATGTCTATAGTGCAAGCCCTATAGCCTGGGATGGGGCCGGCGTGCCCTTTGTTAGCATATCCCCAGTGAAGTGACTGGCCTCAGGTGATGCACACAAATGATACAAATCCTACATACGTTGTACCTGTTTATCTGCCTCATTCTCTTCTCTACAGCCCTTCAAAGTGAAGAACTGTTTACAGCTTATCTGAGCTTTCAGAAAGCAGAGGATGGGGAGCTGAAGTTACACTCTGCAGAGCTCTAAGAGCTGGTTGGAGGGTAGGGAACCCCCCCCCTTTCACACAGGAACAGAGCAGAGGCTGTCAATCACAGGCCGTGTGCTGGAGCTCCCTCCCCCCGTCACCATTTATTTCTTGGTGTCAGAAGCAACTCATGCTGATAGCAGAGGATGGAGGCAGCAGATGGAAATTATTATTATTATTATACAGGATTTATGGTGCCAACAGTTTGCTCAGCACTTTACATCAAAGTGGGAGACAATACAGCAACAATACAGTTCAATACAAGAGGGAAAGGAGGGCCTGATCCTGGGAGCTTACAATCTAGGAGGGAGGGGTGAACAGTACAATGGGTAAAACTGTGGGGGATGGAGTGGTTGGAAGAAATGACACTCAGTGCTCTGGACTGAGACAAGGACACACTATAGAGGGATGTGCTTTGTTCATATTTCCCATCTGAGGGTTGGACCCACTTGACTGCTACTTTAACCTTAGGCAGGTTTCCCTTTTGCCGATCTGTTCACCGTGCGTCCACCCATCCCCCACTCACTTTTCTATTACTATCACCCGGCTTATCTATGTCCATCTCTGAGCGTGTGCAGACTGGCCAGTCACCGCCTCGGTGCATTATGGGAGCCGCAGATTAGAAAGCCTCTCTAAGGCCAAAGCAGGAAAGGTTCCGAGATCCTCCTCCCGATAAACGGGAAAAAGGAAGATACATAAAAAACCTAATCTGGCCGCAAAGTCATTTGGAGTCGACATTGAGGGGGATTACGGGAAAAGCGCCGAGCTTCTCCTACAAATCTAGCCGACGCACCACATTCATTGTCACCTCTCTGGCCTCCTTCGGCTCCTGGAACCTCGGCCTGAGGATTCCCGGCTCTCAGAGCCTCTTGTCATCCATATGAAAGCCTAGGAAGGTCCTTCACGCCGAGCTAATCCGCTCTCCTCCGCCTTATCTCCAACTTCTGCTGGAAAAAAAAAACCTAATCATCCCGCCGCTCCCTTTTTTTTTTCTACCTCCTCAGCAATTCCTGCCCACAGAGCGGATTCCGGCCCTCCTGATGCCTCCCTGGCGGCCTCGCCGATAGCAGCTCATAAATGCTGACAATTCCAGCGTGAAAACGTTTTTTTTTCTGTGGGGCCGCCCGGGCCCGTGCCAGCTCTGTGAATCTGCAGAGGACGAGGCTGTCACCGCGCCGGACTTGTCGCCGCGCCGGACTTGTCATCGGAGCAGGGATGTTCTGGGCTGATACCGTCTCTTCTGAGTCTTCCTGCCACACGACAAGCATTCGGGGGCTTTAAATAGCTGAAAAAAAAGGTTAATTAATTACGAGCTCGTTTGCCAGGAACAGTCAGCGTAGGAAATGTGTTTCTACAGATACTGGACGGGTTCCAAGAGAACCACAGGAGGCTGTGGGGATGTCATCTCTCTTTTTCCTCGCTCTCTCGCTCTCTCTCTCTCAATCTTCTTCTCTCTGCCTCTTGCTGGCCACATGCAGAGGAATTTTCATGCAATTTTTCAGTCATTAAAAGAAAAAAAATGAAATGCATGGAGGAAATTCCAATCACGAGCACCAAGAAATAATCGAAAGTGCTAGTGGCAGGTTCCTCAAACCATTCCTTGCTTTTGTTATGAACGATGGTTGAAATTGCTGGTGTTGGGAGATTCCCCCAAGGGTGTTGGGACCTTGACCTTCACTGGAGCACCACCAAGGGATGATGGACCAGGCTGCATTGCTGCAAGATACCTACAGGTTTCAGGTCTCAGGATCTTCCTGCTAGGGGTTAGGAGGGACAGGGGGGCTAGGATGAGGCTAAATCAGGTAGGCCCGGTTCTGGAGGAGATCAAGGCAAGTGGCAGGCAAGGATAGTCATTTCTAGGTGGAAGCCTAAGCAGGTGACAGACAAGAGTAGTCAGGAATGAGCAAGGTTGGAAATAGGAACAGCAGTGTCACTACTGAAAAAGAAAACACAGACCAAGCCTGGCAATCTCCTCACATGCCATTTTGTGAGGGATGCATGCCAACACATGCCCTTGACCAGCTATGCACCCATTCACAACTATGCACAAGACGTTGGTCTTCACCAGAGCACTCCCCAAGGGATGATGGACCAGTGACCCAATGTTCACCAGGCTAGTTTACTGAAAGAGGCTACCTTGGCTGCCATGTTTGTTTCATCAGGGGTTAGCAGGAACAAAAGGGGCGACCATGTGGAGAATGGTGGCGATCAGGTAGCTCTGGTTCTGGAGGAGCTCAAGGCAAGTGGCAAGCAAGAATAGTCATTTCCAGGTGGAAATCCAGGCATATGACAGAAAAGAGTAGTCAGGAATGAGCAAGGTTGGTAACAAGAACAGCAGAGTCACTACTAGAACAGGAAACACAGACCAAACCTGGCAATCCAGGCCAGCAACAGGAAAAGCAAATGTTGGGCTAGCCTTCTAACAAGGTAACTATGAAGAAGTCACAGCACTGGCCACCATAAGGGAATGAGATGAAATACCCTCTGAGACACATGCCCTTATGTGAGGGATGCATGCCAACACATGCCCTTGACCAGCTATGCACCCATTCACAACTAATCACAAGACGTTGGTCTTCACCAGAGCACTCCCCAAGGGATGATGGACCAGTGACCCAATGGTCACCAGGCTAGTTTACTGCAAGAGGCTACCTTGGCTTCCATGTTCATCTCACCAGGGGTTAGCAGGAACAAATGGGGCTACCACGTGGAGAATGGCGACAATCAGGTAGGTCTGGATTTGGAGGAGGTCAAGGCAGGTGGAAGGCAAGGATAGTCATTTCCAGGTGGAAGTCCAAGCAGATGACAGAAAAGAGTAGTCAGGAATGAGCAAGGTTGGTAACAAGAACAGCAGAGTCACTACTAGAACAGGAAACACAGACCAAACCTGGCAATCCAGGCCAGCAACAGGAAAAGCAAATGTTGGGCTAGCCTTCTAACAAGGTAACTATGAAGAAGTCACAGCACTGGCCACCATAAGGGAAGGAGATGAAATACCCTCTGAGACACATGCCCTTATGTGAGGGATGCATGCCAACACATGCCCTTGACCAGCTATGCACCCATTCACAACTAATCACAAGACCTTGGTCTTCACCAGAGCACTCCCCAAGGGATGATGGACCAGTGACCCAATGGTCACCAGGCTAGTTTACTGCAAGAGGCTACCTTGGCTTCCATGTTCATCTCACCAGGGGTTAGCAGGAACAAATGGGGCTACCACGTGGAGAATGGCGACAATCAGGTAGGTCTGGATTTGGAGGAGGTCAAGGCAGGTGGAAGGCAACGATAGTCATTTCCAGGTGGAAGTCCAAGCAGATGATAGACAAGAGTAGTCAGGAATGAGCAAGGCTAGAAATGGGAACAGCAGAATCACTACTAGAACAGGAAATACAGACCAAGCCAGGCAATCCGGGTCAGCAAGGTAACTGTGAAGAAGTCACAGCACTGGACACCATAAGAGATGAAATACCCTCCATGACACATGCCCTTATGTGAGGGATGCATGCCAACACGTGCCCTTGACCAACTATGCACACATTCATGCATGCACCCAACTAAAGTCAAGAGGCAGCAGGCTTGAGGACAGAAGAGGGCCACTCTGTGTGCTGTATAAGCCTGAAAAATGACACCTACTTGGCCTCCATATTAGTTCACCCCTATAATTTTTTCTTTTATTTTTCCTCTTTGCCCACTGCTCTCTCCTCTCACAAACACTGTGAAAAACTCTAAAGTGCTAGTGGCTGCTTCCTTAAACATATTGTTTTTAAAAGTTGGTCAAAATTTAACCCTGACAGGTGACACATCATTACCTGGGTCATAGAGTCTAAGTGGCACCTTGGTCTTCACCAGAGCACTCCTCAAAGGATGATGGACCAGTGTTCCCTAATGGTCACCAGGCTTGTTTGCTGCAAGATGCCACCAGTTCCTGGCACTCATGTTTGTCCCACCAGGAGTTAGCAGGAACAGGGGGCCTAGGATGAGGAGGCAAAATGGCGGCAATAAGATTTGTTTGGTTCATAAGGAGGTCAAGTCATAGAGCCGAAGAAACACTCTTCACCAAAACACTCCTTGAGGGATGATAGGCCATTGACCCAATGGTCACCCAGTTAGTTTGGTGCAAGATGCCATCAGGTTTCCTTCTTTCAGGATCAGTCCACCAGGGGTTAGCTGGAACAGGGGGGGCTACCATGTAGAGAATGGCAACAATCAGGTAGGTCTGGTTCTGGAGGAGGTCAAGGCAGGTGGCAGATATCAAGGCAGGTGGCAGACAAGGGCAGTCAGGAGGAATGAGCAGAGTTGACAACAGGAACAGCAGAATCACTACAGTACCAGGAGACATGGGTAAAGCCAGGCAATTTGGGTCAGCAACATGAAAAGAAAAAGTTGGGCTAGATCTCCAACAAGGTAGGTCACAGCACCACCTGCCCTAAGGGAAGGTATTGAAGTACCCTCCTTGACGTGTGCACATGCCCCTATGACAAGGAAGCTCGCCAACACCCTTGACCAACCATGTGCACCCAACCAGAGCCAAGAGGTCACAGGAGGCAGTTCCCATGTTGAGCCTCCATGACTGAAAGAACTGAAATCCAATGCATCCCCTGGCCAGGAAATGAGGCGGGCTCCTATGAATGAAAGAAGCATGGCTATGGACAGTCAGGCTGGGAAGGAACAAGCTAGATGATCCTGGGTGTCCTCAAGCCAGGAAATGAGGCTGAGCTCTATCTGACTTGCTGCAGCTTCTAATGCACATTGTGAGAAGCTCCCAGTGTGCAGTGAAATCAGAATAAGCCATTTCAGTCAAGGAGAGGAACCGATACACCTGTGCAAGACTGAAGGGGAGGAGCCAATACACCTGTGCAAGACTGAAGGGGAGGAGCCAGTACACCTGTGCAAGGCTGAAGGGGAGGAGCTGGTACACCTGTGCAAGACTGAAGGGGAGGAGCCGGTACACCTGTGCAAGACTGAAGGGGAGGAGCCGGTACACCTGTGCAAGACTGAAGGGGAGGAGTCGGTACACCCGTGCAAGACTGAAGGGGAGGAGCCAGTACACCCGTGCAAGACTGAAGGGGAGGAGTCGGTACAACTGTGCAAGACTGAAGGGGAGGAGTCGGTACACCCGTGCAAGGCTGAAGGGGAGGAGCCAGTACACCCGTGCAAGACTGAAGGGGAGGAGCCGGTACACCTATGCAAGACTGAAGGGGAGGAGCTGGTACACCTGTGCAAGACTGAAGGGGAGGAGCCAGTACACCTGTGCAAGACTGAATAGGAGGAGCCGGTACACCTGTGCAAGACTGAAGGGGAGGAGCCGGTATAACCCTGCAAAACTGAAGGGGAGGAGCCAGTACACCTGTGCAAGACTGAAGGGGAGGAGCTGGTACACCTGTGCAAGACTGAAAGGGAGGAGCCAGTACACCTGTGCAAGACTGAAGGGGAGGAGTCGGTACACCTGTACAAGACTGAAGGGGAGGAGCCAGTAAACCTGTGCAAGACTGAAGGGGAGGAGCCGGTACACCTGTGCAAGACTGAAGAGAAGGAGCCGGTACACCCGTGCAAGACTGGAGGGGAGGAGCTGGTACACCTGTACAAGACTGAAGGGGAGGAGCCAGTACACCTGTGCAAGACTGAAGGGGAGGAGCCGGTACACCTGTGCAAGACTGGATGGGAGGAGCCAGTACACCTATGCAAGACTGAAGAGTAGGAGCCGGTACACCTGTGCAAGACTGAAAGGGAGGAGCCAGCACACCTCTGCAAGACTGGAGGGGAGGGCGGGGTTCGGCTTTACAATTGGTGCTGTGAGCAGGATGGGGAGAGCACTGAGAAGGATCTGAGGATAGATATGAACTCCATCTATGAAGCAAAGGCCGGGGGGGGAGTTTTTAAGTTCAAAGAAGTTTCTCGCAGTGGAGAGGCCATGATATTAAACCCGTAACTCCTCCCATCAGCAGAACACGGAACTTTTCCCCGGGAAGACGCAGAGCCCCAGTTGCGGCTCGTTTAGGAATCGGCATTAATCAGCTCACGTCCGCCCGCGGCTTTGTTCCCATCCGTCGTTGTTTTGTGATTATCACAGCCGTTTAATTTACTAACATACAGCCCGGCTTATCCCCGCTGAGGTAAAATATCGCTGCGCCGCCGCCAGATGAAAGAACGGTATTAATGAAAGTGATAAACACATTTAATATAAACAAGTAATATCCGCGGTTAACCACTTCATCGTGAACGGCGCCGAAAACAACGCAAAAGGATTAGAGATTAAAGATCGTCATCATCTGCGCTCGGCGACCTCATTACCGGGTCAGGGAATAATTGTTACTTTATTAAAGAGGAACGGCGGCGGCGGCGCGGTGCGATTCGCGCTTCGCTTTCCCGCCGCTGTTTTCGGAAATGAAATTGTTATTTGACTTTTTGATTATTGCTAATAGCGAGGGTTCCGGCTTCTGCGCGCCAAGCTGTCCATTGTATTCAAGGAGATCTTCACCTCTACCGAGCTCCTTAATCCTTTGTAAGCTTCCAGAACATTTTATTGTTAGTCATTATAAATTCACCCAAAGTCGCCGTATAAAAATCGAAGAGCGCTACGTTATATAGCAGGCGTGGGTTGAATCTTAAAAAAAAAAATGCATTTCACTTCACCCATTGAAACGCATGTACATTCATTCTGATCTAATGGGTAAAAAAAACCCCAAAGGTTATTAGGCTATTTCCTGTGCTGGTCGAATGTTTTTCTATTGATTTAGAATGAAAAATACCATGTTTGGCCATCAGATGGCGATAAGTATCATAGTTTGCGCCATCTAGTGGCCAAATACCAAATGCATTTTCCATTTTAGAGCACCAGAAAATGTTCAGCCGCCATAGGAAATAACTGGATAACATTCGTTGTTGTGCCCAATCTGAAGAAAAGAAGGTATTTGCATTTTAATTGGTAGATTGCTATGGAGATTTTTTTTAATTCACTCCTATGCGCGTTTTGTGTATTTCTTCCAGATCTGTGCAGGAATCCAGCGTGAGACTTCCTAGAATAAAGACCGCCACTCCTGCTCTGTCCCCTTGTGCAGGGAGACTGGTCTGGTCTCCACCCCCTCCTGTCGTGGGCGGAGCCAGCTGGGCCTCTCCCACAAGTTCTTCTCTCTCTCCATGGGCAGGGTCACTGGACTTGACTCCGCCCCCTTCTGTAGTTTTCTGTAGTTTTCTACAATGGGTGGAGCCTGCTTGGTCCCTTTTACAAGTTCTTCTCTCTCTCCTTGGGCAGTGTGACTGGACTTGTCTCCGCCCTTTTCCTGTAGTTTTCTACAATGGGTGGAGCCTGTTAGATCCCTCCCACAAGCTCTGCTCTCTCTCCTTGGGTAGGGTGACCAGACTTGTCTCTTCTCCCTTCCTGTAGCTTTCTACAATGGGTGGAGCCTGCTAGGTCCCTCCCACAGCTCTGCTCTCTCCCAATCACAAGCTGAAAAATAAGGTCCATACAAGGCTGTTCTGCAACTCACTTACACTTAACTTTAGGGATCAGGCCAGGGGCGGACTGACCATTCAGAAACTCGGGCACTACCCGAGGGCCCGGGGTCAGTAAGGGGCCCCATGAGATGCTCCAGGTACCTTTCGTAGGCTTTTTTGGATGTGGTTTGAGTGTGGGCCCCATGATCCCCTATTGCCTGGGGGCCCCATGAGTTGTCAATCCGCCCCTGGATCAGGCCCACATGGAAGAGAAATATATTTCCAATATATTTTGAAAAAAAATGATATATGTGACATACTTACAATATATTGGCCTATGCTAATACATTTTAACCTGTATTCTAAAAAATGTAAATTTAAATATATTTTCTAAAGGCATATATTTAAAAATGTATTTTTTTTAAATATATTCTTCATATAGTTACATAGTTACATAGTTAGTCTGGCTGAAAAAAGACAAAAGTCCATCCAGTTCAACCATTAAAAAAAAAAAAAAAAAAAATTATTTTAACATATAAAAAAGTCATTTTAACATATATTTCTAAATGTGTTCCAAAAATGTAGATTAAATGTATCTCCAAAGACATATATTTGAAAATGTATTTTTAGAAATATTTTTCCTATTTTATTTATATAAAAAAACGCATTTCAACAAACAGTAGATATATATATATATATTATTATTATTATTATTATTATACAGGATTTATGGCGCCAACAGTGTGCTCAGCGCTGTACAATATAACGGGAGACAATACAGCAACAATACAGATCAATACAAGAGGGATAGGAGGGCCCTGATCCTGGGAGCTTACAATCTAAGAGGGAGGGGCTGATCCTGGGAGCTTACAATCTAAGAGGGAGGGGCTGATCCTGGGAGCTTACAATCTAAGAGGGAGGGGCTGATCCTGGGAGCTTACAATCTAAGAGGGAGGGGCTGATCCTGGGAGCTTACAATCTAAGAGGGAGGGGCTGATCCTGGGAGCTTACAATCTAGGAGGGAGATATATATATATATAATTTTATTTTTTTAAATATATTGAATATGGCCAAAATTGTAGTAATTCACATATATGTCAATATATTTGGGAAGAATATTTTTAAAATTTAATTAAAATATATTTTTCTTCCATGTGGGGGGGGCCCGGTGTACTACAGCCAGGCAGGGAGGGACTCCAGAATTCCTGGGAAGACGGGCTGTATTCCCTCTACGCATTTCAAGACTTCACTTCCCATGTTGGCGGAGGCGTTCTCACAGTCAGTCTCTTGGTGAGCCCCGAAGTTCGCAGATCGCAGGCGTCCTCACAGTCAGTCTCTCGGTGAGCCACGGAGTTCGCAGATCGGAGGCGTCCTCACAGTCAGTCTCTCGGTGAGCCACGGAGTTCGCAGATCGCAGGCGTCCTCACAGTCAGTCTCTTGGTGAGCCCCGAAGTTCGCAGATCGCAGGCGTCCTCACAGTCAGTCTCTTGGTGAGCCCCGGAGTTCGCAGATCGCAGGCGTCCTCACAGTCAGTCTCTTGGTGAGCCCCGGAGTTCGCAGATCGCAGGCGTCCTCACAGTCAGTCTCTCGGTGAGCCACGGAGTTCGCAGATCGGAGGCGTCCTCGGAGTCAGTCTCTCGGTGAGCCCCGAAGTTCGCAGATCGCAGGCGTCCTCACAGTCAGTCTCTCAGTGAGCCCCGAAGTTCGCAGATCGGAGGCGTCCTCACAGTCAGTCTCTCGGTGAGCCCTGGAGTTCGCAGATCGGAGGCGTCCTCACAGTCAGTCTCTCGGTGAGCCCTGGAGTTCGCAGATCGCAGGCGTCCTCACAGTCAGTCTCTTGGTGAGCCCCGGAGTTCGCAGATTGGAGGCGTCCTCGGAGTTCGCAGATCGCAGGCATCCTCACAGTCAGTCTCTTGGTGAGCCCCGGAGTTCGCAGATCGCAGGCATCCTCACAGTCAGTCTCTTGGTGAGCCCCGGAGTTCGCAGATTGGAGGCGTCCTCGGAGTTCGCAGATCGCAGGCATCCTCACAGTCAGTCTCTTGGTGAGCCCCGGAGTTCGCAGATCGCAGGCATCCTCACAGTCAGTCTCTTGGTGAGCCCCGGAGTTCGCAGATTGGAGGCGTCCTCGGAGTTCGCAGATCGGAGGCGTCCTCACAGTCAGTCTCTTGGTGAGCCCCGGAGTTCGCAGATCGGAGGCATCCTCACAGTCAGTCTCTTGGTGAGCCCTGGAGTTCGCAGATCGCAGGTTTCCTGAGTTCATTCCGTATTTCTTCCTATTTTTCAGAAATAAAGAGAAGAGGAGGGACAGATCCCATCTACGAGGTCTTCAAGAGGCTGTACAAATGTGACATTCATTAAGTGTGCGCACACAAGATTTTCTGCTTTGCTGGATATTGTAATTACATGTTAACGAGAGTCAGAAATGAGTAATCCTTCTATTTTTATATTATTCCATTTCATTCTAAACATTTACATTGCCGTGTCAGTGACACCGAGACTCCGAGATGCCAGAGAAGGTCCCCGCAGAATCATGCTACAATTATCCGCATTATTTATTGTAAGCTCTGACATATACCACAGCGCTGTACAGAGAACACTGAGCCAGTCACATCAGTCTCTGCACCAGAGGAGCTGACACTCTAATGTGTCCTCCCCCACAGTCCCATCAGTCTCTGCGCCAGGAGAGCTTACACTCTAATGTCCCCTCCCCCACAGTCCCATCAGTCTCTGTGCCAGAGGAGCTGACACTCTAATGTCCCATCCCCCACAGTCCCATCAGTCTCCGTGCCAGAGGAGCTGACACTCTAATGTCCCCTCCCCCACAGTCCCATCAGTCTCCGTGCCAGAGGAGCTGACACTCTAATGTCCCCTCCCCCACAGTCACATCAGTCTCCGTGCCAGAGGAGCTAACACTCTAATGTCCCATCCCCCACAGTCCCATCAGTCTCCGTGCCAGAGGAGCTTACACTCTAATGTCCCCTCCCCCACAGTCCCATCAGTCTCCGTGCCAGAGGAGCTTACACTCTAATGTCCCCTCCCCCACAGTCCCATCAGTCTCTGTGCCAGAGGAGCTGACACTCTAATGTCCCCTCCCCCACAGTCCCATCAGTCTCTGTGCCAGAGGAGCTTACACTCTAATGTCCCCTCCCCCACAGTCCCATCAGTCTCTGTGCCAGAGGAGCTGACACTCTAATGTCCCCTCCCCCACAGTCCCATCAGTCTCTGTGCCAGAGGAGCTGACACTCTAATGTCCCCTCCCCCACAGTCACATCAGTCTCCGTACCAGAGAAGCTTACACTCTAATGTCCCCTCCCCCACAGTCACATCAGTCTCCGTGCCAGAGGAGCTAACACTCTAATGTCCCATCCCCCACAGTCCCATCAGTCTCTGTACCAGAGGAGCTGACACTCTAATGTCTTCTCCCCCACAGTCCCATCAGTCTCTGTGCCAGAGGAGCTTACACTCTAATGTCCCCTCCCCCACAGTCCCATCAGTCTCTGTGCCAGAGGAGCTGACACTCTAATGTCCCCTCCCCCACAGTCCCATCAGTCTCTGTGCCAGAGGAGCTGACACTCTAATGTCCCCTCCCCCACAGTCCCATCAGTCTCTGTGCCAGAGGAGCTGACACTCTAATGTCCCCTCCCCCACAGTCCCATCAGTCTCTGTGCCAGAGGAGCTGACACTCTAATGTCCCCTCCCCCACAGTCACATCAGTCTCCGTGCCAGAGGAGCTTACACTCTAATGTCCCCTCCCCCACAGTCCCATCAGTCTCCGTGCCAGAGGAGCTTACACTCTAATGTCCCCTCCCCCACAGTCACATCAGTCTCCGTACCAGAGGAGCTAACACTCTAATGTCCCCTCCCCCGCAGTCACACACTATTATTATTATACATTTATATAGCTCTGACATATACCACAGCGCTGTACAGAGATCACTGAGCCAGTCATTGCAGTGGAGGGCATGCAGGCGGGAAGCAGCTGCAAAGAGGATGCAGTAGATCTGCAGCAATTAGAGGCAACAAATGTGCAGGGGAGGAGCTCCAGCACAAAGTCTATGATTGACAGCCTCAGCTCTGTTCCTGTGTGCTGTATGAAGGGTGGCATATCCCCTTCCCTCCAATTAGCTGTCACTGAGCTCTGCAGAGCTTTTGTGGCATTGGCGCAGTATAAGCTTCTTTCTGGCAACTCCACCATGCAGCTCATTTTTGTTCAAGTATTGTCATATTGTGCACCGTGAAACAACCGCGCCGTCTTTTTCCAGAGCAGCCTGGATCTCTCCTGAGGTTCCCTGTGTGGGGTTTTCTTTGTATCCCGAACAATTCTTCTGGCAGTTCTGCCATCTTTCTTGGTCTACCTGAGATCCCCAAATTTTCTACTTGTTAATAAGTGATTAAACAGCACTGACTGGCCTATTCGAGGCTTTGGATATTATTGACATCCTTTTCCATCTTTATAAAGTTCCATTACCTTGTTACGCAGGTCTTTTGACAGTTCTTGTCTGCTCCCCATGGCTCAGTCTCTAGCCTGCTCAGTGCCTCCATGTGAGAGCGAACAAACTCACCGACTATTTATACACCGACTGCAATGTAAGAAGCCACACATGTGTCTGTACCAAGGCCGAACATTCCAGGGGCGGAGACGTCTGATCCGGGAGGCGGAGACTACTGATGTGGGAGGCGGAGACTTCTGATGCGTGCTATTTGGGGGGATATCTGTTATCATTAGGATTTATAAATCAGCCAAACAATATAATAAATGGCTTCATGTCATCACCATCCTCCAATAATAGACGGATTCTTGCAGGTCGGTTAGATTTTCACTGTCAATGCCATAATGTCACCATTAAAATTTCAACTGTTCGCCCGTCCTGCGGGACCCTCCCCTCCCCCCCCCCCCCTGCACCAGAACGCCGACGACCATCCAGAGAATGGTGAGATTTCCGGCAGTGCAGCCGAGCGCTCCTTGGGACATACAGAACATGAAATCCTTCGTACGTCGTCGCCCTCCGCTCCGAGGTAAGTGGAGCGCGCTGTAATTTCAGCACATTGAGCTGAGCCATCGTATTTTCGGCGGTGGGAGGAAAACGCACGCTGTGCTAATTTCCTTTATTATTTTTTCCCCTTTTTACGTTGTAAAGAGACGTTTTTTATATTCTGTAATAGTATCATATTAGAGACACAAATAATGAGAGCCTGGCAGTGCGGCGGGACGTCATGTAGTCCCAGATAGGTAATATAAACAGCCAGGAAATGAAAACAGCTGCAATCCGTGCCCGGGGGACACCCTGCCGAGACTCCGCCTACACTGAGGTGTTTCATCTATAACAGGACGAAATCTGACCTCTGGCCTCCCCTTCAGGCTTGCACAGGTGTACCAGCTCCTCCCCTTCAGGCTTGCACAGGTGTACCGGCTCCTCCCCTTCAGTCTTGCACAGGTGTACCGGCTCCTCCCCTTCAGTCTTGCACAGGTGTACCAGCTCCTCCCCTCAGTCTTGCACAGGTGTACCGGCTCCTCCCCTTCAGTCTTGCACAGGTGTACCAGCTCCTCCCCTTCAGTCTTGCAGAGGTGTACCGGCTCCTCCCCTTCAGTCTTGCACAGGTGTACCAGCTCCTCCCCTTCAGTCTTGTACAGGTGTAACAGCTCCTCCCCCTCAGTCTTGCACAGGTGTACCGGCTGCTCTTCTTCAGTCTTGCACAGGTGTACCGGCTCCTCCCCTTCAGTCTTGCACAGGTGTACTAGCTCCTCCCCTTCAGTCTTGCACAGGTGTACCGGCTCCTCCCCTTCAGTCTTGCACAGGTGTACTGGCTCCTCCCCTTCAGTCTTGCACAGGTGTACCGGCTCCTCCCCTTCAGTCTTGCACAGGTGTACTAGCTCCTCCCCTTAAGTCTTGCACAGGTGTACCGGCTCCTCCCCTTCAGTCTTGCACAGGTGTACTGGCTCCTCCCCATATGTTTTGCACAGGTGTACCGGCTCCTCCCCTGGACTAGAATGGCTTCCTCTGATATCACTGCACACTGGGAGCTTCTCACAATGTGCATTAGAAGCTGCAGCCAGTCAGATAGAGCTACGCCTCATTTCCTGGCTGGAGGACGGCCAGCATCATCTATCGCTTTCCTCCCCAGCCTGACTGTCCCTGGCTCCACCCCTTTCACTCATTGGATTTTAGTTCTTTCAATCATGGAGGCTCAGCGTCATGTATGTTCTTTAAGCAAATGCATGGTTGTCCACATCTCATTCCCTCAGCTGACTCTTCATGAATTGTGTGCAGCTCCTCTGATTCCCTCTAGTGTAGATTTTACCGCCCGTACATCGGATCTGTATGTTGGACTTTGCTGGCTCACATTTCATTACGGAACTGATTTTGATTTCTTACTTGCAATGCTTTTTTCACTCCCTTTTGATTCACTTATCAGTCAGCAGCGTTTGTTGTATCCTTGACCGCACTGAGCGCAACGTCAGAGGAGACCGCAATCAGAGCATTGCACATGTTCTTACTCAAGAGGATTCGGCGGCTCCTGTATCTGAAGGTCACAACTCAAAATTCCCAGACAGATATAAAATATTTCCCAAAAGCAGCCACCAGTCATTGCCCATGGATGTGATAGAAAGACTTTTAAGGTGAAATAAAAAGAAATCTGCAGATAAAATGGTAAATGAAGCTTTGAAGGTACATGGGGGCCTAATGACCCCCACTGCGAACAGATATATGGGAGACATACCATATGGACTATCACAGCTATCAATGGCGGCATCCCCTCTACGACCCTTGTTACATAACCTGATGCCAATGGCGGCATCCCCTCTACATCCCATCATGTCACTCAATAACAATGGCGGCATCCCCTCTACATCCCCATTATATCACCTGATAACAATGGCGGCATCCCCTCTACGACCCTTGTTACATAACCTGATGCCAATGGCGGCATCCCCTCTACATCCCATCATGTCACTCAATAACAATGGCGGCATCCCCTCTACATCCCCATCATATCACCTGATAACAATGGCGGCATCCCCTCTACATCCCCATCATATCACCTGATAACAATGGTGGCATCCCCTCTACGACCCTTGTTACATAACCTGATGCCAATGGCGGCATCCCCTCTACATCCCATCATGTCACTCAATAACAATGGCGGCATCCCCTCTACATCCCCATCATATCACCTGATAACAATGGCGGCATCCCCTCTATGACCCTTGTTACATAACCTGATGCCAATGGCGGCATCCCCTCTACATTCCCATCATGTCACTCAATAACAATGGCGGCATCCCCTCTACATCCCCATCATGTCACTCAATAACAATGGTGGCATCCCCTCTACAGCCCCATCGTATCACCTGATATCAATGGCATCATCCCCTCTACATCCCCATCATATCACCTGATATCAATGGTGGCATCTCCTCTACATCCTCATCATATAACCTGATATCAATGGCGGCATCCCCTCTACATCCTCATCATATCACCTGATATCAATGGCATCATCCCCTCTACATCCCTATCATATCACCTGATATCAATGGCATCATCCCCTCTACATCCCCATCATATCACCTGATATCAATGGCGGCACCTCCTCTACATCCCCATTATATCACCTGATATCAATGGTGGCATCTCCTCTACATCCCCATCATATCACCTGATATCAATGGCGGCATCTCCTCTACATCCCCATTATATCACCTGATATCAATGGCGGCATCCCCTCTACATCCTCATCATGTAACCTGATATCAATGGCATCATCCCCTCTACATCCCCATCATATCACCTGATATCAATGGTGGCATCTCCTCTACATCCTCATCATATCACCTGATATCAATGGTGGCATCTCCTCTACATCCTCATCATATCACCTGATATCAATGGCATCATCCCCTCTACATCCCCATCATATCACCTGATATCAATGGTGGCATCTCCTCTACATCCCCATCATATCACCTGATATCAATGGTGGCATCTCCTCTACATCCTCATCAAATAATCTGATATCAATGGTGGCATCTCCTCTACATCCTCATCATATCACCTGATATCAATGGCATCATCCCCTCTACATCCCCATCATATCACCTGATATCAATGGTGGCATCTCCTCTACATCCTCATCATATCACCTGATATCAATGGTGGCATCTCCTCTACATCCCCATCAAATAATCTGATATCAATGACAATACAATTTCCGTGATGTTGCATAATGTGGGGTCAAACAGACATGGCAACGCGTTTCGGGGAACAAAGCCACTTCTTCAAGAGACTTGAAAGATTGTGTCACCTATTGTCCCACAGACAGAGTGCTGAACTGTTACTTGTAATTGTTGTGCTGGTACCAGTAGTCCCACTGATCGAATGTTAGTTTCTATCTGACCATTTCACGGGACTGAGAGCTACGGCCGCACATCACCGATATAGGAATGTGATCCGCTATTCAGCTGCTCTCCTCCCAGCCTGACAAGCCCTTTCTCCATGGAGCCTGTGCCCACGCTCACACTGATGCCTGAGTATTGATGTGTATTCCTGGCTCTAGGGCCCCTGTATTCCTTGTCAACTCCAACTTACTTCATCTTCTGAGTAACCCCAAATTCTTGTGATCCCAAGTTCAGAGGTACCTCATGTTCTGTGTTATTCTGAGAATAAGTTCCAAGTGCACCCATGAGGGACCCTAAATTCCATGTTATCCCATCTTCAGAGTGACCCCAAGAGAAACCCCAAGGTCCAAGTGCCCCCAAGAGGGGAACCCAAAGTTCCAAGTTATCTAATTTTCGGAGTGAACCAAGAATAACCCCAAGATCTGAGATATCTCATGTTCTGAGTTTCTCTGAGAGTAACCCCAAGTTGCAAGTGCCCTCAAGAGGGACTCAAAATTCAAAGTTATCCCATCTTCAGGGTGACCCCAAAGGTAATCCCAAGTTGCAGATGCCCTCAAAAGGGATTAAAGTCCCCAGTTATCCCATCTTCAGAGTGACCCCAAGAGTAACCCCAAGTTCTAGTGGTGTGACCCTCCTGCGCTCCAAATATAGTGTTTTAAATAATACAAATTAAATATATGAACCCCAAACAGCTGCTAGCATTAAATCATATACCAGTGATCAAGTGAATATAAACCATATAAATGCTGCGCTACATTCAAAATTAAAGTGAATGTGGAATCCGATAATATAAATCAATATAGTGACAATATTATGTAAATAAATATATAAGTGCTTAATGATAACAAAAATTATCACATCAAACACCCCAAAAATTATAAAAACACAAACTTAAATCTATACGCATGTGCATAAATTACACATACATATAGTTATATCACACGTGCAAATGTGAAGTGAAATAATGGCTTATTAAACGCACAGAAAAACAAATCTATAAATGTTGAAGGTGAAAAAAAAAAAAAAAAAATGTGAAGTGAAATAATTGCTTATTAAACGCACAGAAAGTCCAATTAAATGTTGAAGGTGAACAAAAATGATAACGGTGTTTCCAAAAATACTGCAAAGTGACCACAGGTGAACCAAAAAGGAGCCCTGATGAAGTCACGTGATATTGTGACGTAACGCGTCGGCGTAAGCGCGGTGACGTATTTCCGGCGTGGCGGCCATCTTGGTACACCTGTTATTCAGCTGTACACCCAACAACACAGATTTATCCTCATCTGAGAGCATGAGGGTCTCATGTGGACTGGCTGCTATGTAAGTGGAATTTTCTACCTACAAGTTTATGTTCCTATGTTCCTATGGTATAAATAAATAAATATACTACACTATGGGAGGATTCCTCTTTTTGTTCTGAGGGATTGATGTTTCACCTATACCTGGAGAAGAGCTTGAGTGGGATTATTGAAATTTGAAAAGCGTTTCTGGAAGGCTGTGGTGCCTGGAGGATCTGTGAGAGGGATCCATTATTGCTCTTTGATCCGCAAGGGTCGAAGGGATGAGGTGAGAGGCTAATCCAGAAGGTGGTTGGATTCACAAGCTCTACCTACACTCAGATACCTGCACGATTTGGTTCACCTGTGGTCACTTTGCAGTATTTTTGGAAACACCGTTATCATTTTTGTTCACCTTCAACATTTAATTGGACTTTCTGTGCGTTTAATAAGCAATTATTTCACTTCACATTTTTTTTTTTTCACCTTCAACATTTATAGATTTGTTTTTCTGTGCGTTTAATAAGCCATTATTTCACTTCACATTTGCACGTGTGATATAACTATATGTATGTGTAATTTATGCACATGCGTATAGATTTAAGTTTGTGTTTTTATAATTTTTGGGGTGTTTGATGTGATAATTTTTGTTATCATTAAGCACTTATATATTTATTTACATAATATTGTCACTATATTGATTTATATTATCGGATTCCACATTCACTTTAATTTTGAATGTAGCGCAGCATTTATATGGTTTATAACCCCAAGTTCTGACTTCTCCCAAGAGGGACCCAAAATTCCAAGTTATCCCATCTTCAGGGTGACTCCAAGATTAACCCCAAGTTCTGAGTTCCCCCAAGAGGGACTCAAAGTTCTAAGTTATCCCATCTTCAGAGAGAACCAAATTTCTAAATTATACCATGTTCCAAGTTACTTTGCAAGTAACCCCACGTTCCTGGTGCCCCCAAGAGGGACCCAAAGTTCCATTTTATTCCATCTTCAGGGTGAACCAAACAGTAATCCCAAGTTCTGACTGACTCCAAGAGGGACCCAAAGTTCCAAGTTATCCCATCTTCAGAATGCCCCAACTGTAACCCCAAGTTCTAAGTGCCCCCAAGAGGGACTCAAAGTTCCGAGTTATCTCATATTCAGAGTGATCCCAAGAATAACCCCAAGATCTGAGTTATCCCATTTTCTGAGTTACTCTGAGAGTAACCTCAAGTTGCAAGTGCCCTCAAGAGGGACCCAAAGTTCCAAAATATCCCATCTTCAGAGTGCCCCCAAGAATAACTCCAAGATCTAAGTTCTGCCAAGAGGGAACCAAAGTTCCAAGTAATCCTTCTTAGGAGTGACCCCGAGAGCAACCCCAAGTTCTGAGTACCCCCAAAAGTACTCTCATGTTTCGAGTTACCCCATCTTCTGAGTGACCCTGATATTGACTGCAAGTTCCAAGTTTTCATCCTTTTATTCACCTTTTTTATCTCCTGCAGCCTCTTCATGGCAACTTCCTGCCTTCATGCGCTCCAGAGATAGCTGCATGGCATTCTCAGGTTCTCAGGGTGCGTTTCATGATGGTGACAACAGTGGACTATGTCTGTGTAATGTGTGCTGAAACAGCCAAATGTAGTCCCCATCAGAAGCTTATGTGGCAGGGTGACAATGTAGGAGCACAATTAGAAGACAGGGACAGAGCGTTGTCACCCTCAAACAGGAAGTGCCTGAAGAAGGACCTCCATGGCAAGATCACCTGATGTTATTTGAATGGAAGCTGCAGGATTGTACATTTTCAGAGTTATTTTTTACAATGACATTTACATGTTACAGGCCATGTTTTCGTGAAGTTCTGTATTCTGTCTTTGAACTAATAAAGCAGAATTAAGGATGTAACATTGAAATATTCGAATTATACGAACAGCCACATAAGCACTTTTCATTGCCTTCCATTTCAGTGGATTTCCTCCAACGGCTCCAATTGAATTACTGTGTAACTTCCAATAAGCGCATTGTTCGGCGTCCGTCTATTGTGCCCATTGTTGTAGGATTCCATCCGGGTTTTATATTAATAAAGTCGGCAGGCGGCAGGCGAGGTAAGTGGTTGATAACGTCCGGAAGGGAAGCAGATGGAATTCATATCACCTTGACTAGGAATAGAGGGCCGTTTATTAGATCCATGATAGGACGAGTATATTACAGCCCGACACTTCAGTGCCCCCATCACACCGAGGTCACCCCGGCATTATTATCCATGGATTATTGACTTAACTTCAACATTTCCACAGGCCGGGGGAGACCATACTTAGCGCAGGGCCTGGAGTCAGCTGAAAGATGGCCGACTCACAGGAGGAGGTGAACTCCAGGCAGATATAAAAGACACAAATGAATGCCGTTCTGTAATCATTACATATATCTCCTTACACACAAGTGGTATAAGAAGCTGAATGTGACCTGGTGTCAGTCTCTGTACAGCAGGGCTGGAGTGTGAGAGGAAGAAGCAGCACAAACAGCCAATCAGTTCACATGCTGACAAGAAGCATGCTGATAGGAGGAGAGAGAAGAGTGACAGAGAGATGAGTTCATTGATGTGCTGCTTCTCCTTTCACTATCTGAACATAGGCTGGGTCCAGCACATCCTGGGCTCAGAGGAAGTGGGTTTGAATGAAGCTATCAGATTTAGGATATGTAGTGGTAGAAAGATGTTATTAGGTATTAGGACAATGTCCTTGGAGCGCGTTGTTCTACAGTCTGTAGAGAGCCGAGAAGGTGTTCCAACACAACAGAAATGAATGTCTCTTGAAATTGTTCGAATGTGTTAAAATGTGAAACGTTTTTTGAGGAACAAGCCAAAGGTTGATAGCAAGTAGTTGCAGGTTGGGATCGAGCAGAAGCCCAAATGAGGAACAAGCCAAAGGTCAGTAACAAGTGGTTGCAGATTGGGATCGAGCAGAAGCATAGTCAAGGAACAAGCCAAAGGTCGGTAACAAGTGGTTGCAGGTTGGGATCGAGCAGAAGCGTAGTCAGGGAACAAGTCACAGGTTGGTAAAGAGTGGTTTCAGGTTGGGATCAAGCAGAAGCATAGTCAAGGAACAAGCCAAAGGTTGGTAACAAGTGGTTGCAGGTTAAGATCAAGCAGAAGTCTAGTTCAGGAACAAGCCAAAGGTCGGTAACAAGTGGTCTCAGGTTGGGACCAAGCAGAAGCGTAGTCAAGGAACAAGCCAAAGATCGGTAACAAGTGGTTGCAGGTTGGGATCAAGCAGAAGCGTAGTCAAGGAACAAGCCAAAGGTCAGTAACAAGTGGTTGCAGGTTGGGATCAAGCAGAAGCGTAGTCAAGGAACAAGCCAAAGATCGGTAACAAGTGGTTGCAGGTTGGGATCAAGCAGAAGCGTAGTCAGGGAACAAGCCAAAGGTAGGTAACAAGTGGTTGCAGGTCAGGATTGAGCAGAAGCATAGTCAAGGAACAAGCCAAAGGTCAGTGACAAGTGGTTGCAGGTCAGGATTGAGCAGAAGCATAGTCAAGGAACAAGCCAAAGGTAGGTAACAAGTGGTTGCAGGTTGGGATCGAGCAGAAGTGTAGTCAAGGAACAAGCCAAAGGTCAGTAACAAGTAGTAGAGAAGATACGGACAGCAGCAGGAGCGAGAAGAGTGAGGTAGCATCTGGAGAGAGAACATTAATCTGGCAAACAGGAAATGCAGAGACATGTATCATATCAGGAAGTTCATGGGAGGAGCAAAGGGTTCAAGGTTCACCAGAAACATGGTAAAAGGCAAGAAAGTCCAAACAATCAGACAGGGAGCTGTCCAGCATCTCAGGTGGCCCAGCCAGACACAGCAGAGGTCGTAGATTCAGATCTGCGTCCTGACAGAACTCCATGATTGTGCAGCACCATCGGGGTTGGTCTACTGGGGTGAAAATATGCACGTCTACAGATGCATGGGGCTACCATGAACAATTATTGGCACTGCCATGCATTGGCAACGCGTTTCTGTGCATGGCAGGAAAGCGTGCGATATTTGCATTCCGGACACGCATAGATACGGCATGTGTGTGTTGACTGCGAGCAGCCAATCAGGATCAAACGTGCCCTTGCAAATGGCAGCTGAAGAATGAAAGCCTTTCTCTGATTGGCTACTTCCAGAAAACCGAAAACAGGAAAAGAATCCTAATAAATGTGTCGGTTTTCCTTCCTCTTTAAATCTGATGCCGTTTCCTCCGAAGCGCCTTTCCATTCCGTTCCGCAGAATACCAAAATAACCTGTTTGCTGACAGGATGATGAAGCTGTCAAGAAGCATGATGGGAAGATTTCTCCGTATGATCCGACGGCTGTTTAGTAATAACAAGATTCTTTCTTCATTGCGTAAGTCAATAAATTATTCTCTGCAAGACTTCCCAAGTCTACAGAATAATCCGCAGCCCCCCCCCCCCCTCCCCCCTCCCTGCCATCCTGCGATGAGACATTTCATTTACATTTCCCTGTTTTATATTTTTTTTTTTTCATCGTTCTCATCTCTCGATGCCGCCTGCCGCTGTTCCTCTGCGGTTCAAAAGACGCCTTCAATCGGCGGACATGTTTCCTTTTCAATCCAGATTTCCTCTAAATTGCGGAGGATTCTTCCCCTCCCCCCTCCCTACCTTCTCATGTCTATCAGAAGCTCCAAAGTGATTAAATATCTCAAATATTTGGCGATCTTCTCATTGCGGAGATAAAGGAAGTAAACAGGGACGGCGGGCGTGGGAAGGGGAATTAAAATTTGAGGCACGCAGTCCGAGCCTCGCGCTCGCCGTTCGTTATTTGGTTTTTATTTGTCTTTTTTCCTCTCCAGTTGGCGGTGTGGTGGGGGAGGGAGGATTTCAAAAGGGCGGGCAGAAAAAAAATACATCGGGCGCACGCTGATCGCTACCTATTTCCTCACCAGGTGTCCGAATAAATCATTACTTCTTAGGGAATTTGGCGCTGAGCGGTAGGACGAGTATCAGGTACAAGTCCTCTGATATTGGTCCGGTTCATTATTTCGCCATGCGGCGCGGGGTGTGCGATCGCGGCGCGGGGTGTGCGATGGAAGAGGTGAAATTTACTGGGCAGACAGGATCCCCCAGGGCTGGTTGCCATAAATAACAGAAAATCGATTCCTCCATTTTGGGGTGGATGTCAGTGAATTGATTGGTGAGATGTCTGCACTTGAGTTCCCAGCTCCGCCCATTTCTTAGAAAAGTGTCGAACACCCGCCTCTGGATTCGCCATTAACCACCTGAGCTCCGTGTTTAAAAGTAAATAGTATTTGCTCCATCTTCTCCCTACAGCAGCAGATCACTGATCTATCGATGTATTCCTCGTTAATTGGAGTCAGCAGCAGATCACTGATCTATCGATCTAGTTCTCATTAATTGCAGTCAGCAACAGATCGCTGATATATTGATCTATTTCTGGTTAATTGGAGTCAGCAACAGATCACTGATCTATCGATCTAGTTCTCATTAATTGCAGTCAGCAACAGATCGCTGATATATTGATCTATTTCTCATTAATTGCAGTCAGCAACAGATCGCTGATATATTGATCTATTTCTGGTTAATTGGAGTCAGCAACAGATCACTGATCTATCGATCTAGTTCTCATTAATTGCAGTCAGCAACAGATCGCTGATATATTGATCTATTTCTCATTAATTGCAGTCAGCAACAGATCACTGATATATTGATCTAGTTCTCATTAATTGCAGTCAGCAACAGATCGCTGATATATTGATCTAGTTCTCATTAATTGCAGTCAGCAACAGATCGCTGATAAATTGATCTATTCCTCATTAATTGCAGTCAGCAACAGATTGCTGATATATTGATCTATTCCTCATTAATTGCAGTCAGCAACAGATTGCTGATATATTGATCTATTTCTGGTTAATTGGAGTCAGCAACAGATCACTGATCTATCGATCTATTTCTCATTAATTGCAGTCAGCATCAGATTGCTTATATATTGATCTATTTGTTAATTGCAGTCAGCAACAGATCACTGATATATTGATCTATTCCTCATTAATTGGAGTCAGCAACAGATCGCTGATATATTGATCTATTTCTCATTAATTGCAGTCAGCATCAGATTGCTTATATATTGATCTATTTGTTAATTGCAGTCAGCAACAGATCACTGATATATTGATCTAGTTCTCATTAATTGGAGTCAGCAACAGATCGCTGATATATTGATCTATTTCTCATTAATTGCAGTCAGCAACAGATCGCTGATATATTGATCTATTTCTGGTTAATTGGAGTCAGCAACAGATCACTGATCTATCGATCTAGTTCTCATTAATTGCAGTCAGCAACAGATCGCTGATATATTGATCTATTTCTCATTAATTGCAGTCAGCAACAGATCACTGATATATTGATCTAGTTCTCATTAATTGCAGTCAGCAACAGATCGCTGATATATTGATCTAGTTCTCATTAATTGCAGTCAGCAACAGATCGCTGATAAATTGATCTATTCCTCATTAATTGCAGTCAGCAACAGATTGCTGATATATTGATCTATTCCTCATTAATTGCAGTCAGCAACAGATTGCTGATATATTGATCTATTTCTGGTTAATTGGAGTCAGCAACAGATCACTGATCTATCGATCTATTTCTGGTTAATTGGAGTCAGCAACAGATCACTGATCTATCGATCTATTTCTCATTAATTGCAGTCAGCATCAGATTGCTTATATATTGATCTATTTGTTAATTGCAGTCAGCAACAGATCACTGATATATTGATCTATTCCTCATTAATTGCAGTCAGGAACAGATCACTGATCTATCGATCTATTTCTCATTAATTGCAATCAGCAACAGATTGCTGATATATTGATCTATTTCTCATTAATTGCAGTCAGCAACAGATCACTGATCTATCGATCTATTTATGGTTAATTGGAGTAAGCAACAGATCGCTGATATATTGATCTATTCCTCATTAATTGCAGTCAGCAACAGATCGCTGATATATTGATCTATTTCTGGTTAATTGCAGTCAGCAACAGATCACTGATATATTGATCTATTCCTCGTTAATTGCAGTCAGCAACAGATCGCTGATATATTGATCTATTTCTGGTTAATTGGAGTAAGCAACAGATCACTGATATATTGATCTATTTCTCATTAATTGCAGTCAGCCACAGATCACTGATATATTGATCTATTCCTCATTAATTGCAGTCAGCAGCAGATCGCTGATATATTGATCTATTTCTCATTAATTGCAGTCAGCAGCAGATTGCTGATATATTGATCTATTTCTGGTTTATTGGAGTCAGCAACAGATCGCTGATATATTGATCTATTTCTCATTAATTGCAGCCAGCCACAGATCACTGATATATTGATCTATTTCTGATTAATCGCAGTCAGCAACAGATCATTGATATATCGATGTATTTCTGGTCAGCAATAGGTCACTATTTTTAAGTAAAATACCACATTAAGGCCACTAGATGGAGCTAAGTAGCATAGGAAATAAATACATCTTTGTAACAAAACATACAATGTAGGAAACCTATGGTTACATATATTTGCGGTTTCCCTCTAGCGATCATTAGAATTGTTACATTGTATTGTACAATAAAATAAATGTAACAATTTTCTCCAGCATTCTGTAGATTTGTGACATTGTATCCCTTGTTACAAAGATGTATGTATTTCCTATGCACCTTAGCTCCATCTAGTGGCCACAATGCTGCATTCATTCAATTTTTCCGAAGTGATTTAATACCTCAAATATTTGGCGATCTCCTCATCGCAGAGATAAAGGAAGTAAACGGGGACGGCGGGCGTGGGAAGGGGAATTAAAATGTAAGGCACACAGTCCGAGCCTCGCGCTCGCTTTTCATTATTTGTTTTTGTTTGTCTTTTTTCCCCTCCATTCGGTGGTGGGAGGGAATATTTCAGAAGGGCGGCCAGAAAAAATACATTGGACAAGTCCTCAGATATCGGTCTAGTTTATTGATTTGCCATACGGCATGGGGTGTGTGATGGTGGCCCAGGGTATTCCATGGCGGCATGGGGTGTGCGATGAAAGAGGTAGAATTTACTGGGCAGGCAGGACCCCCCATGACTTGTTACCATTAATGATTGCAGAGGAACATTAAGGTAATTCTTCTGCTTTGGGGTGGATGTTGATTGGGGGGGTCAGTGGGAAGAATGTCCCTTACATTGGGGGTCAGTGGGAAGAACGTCCCTTACATTGGGGGTCAGTGGGAAGAATGTCCCTTACATTGGGGGTCAGTGGGAAGAATGTCCCTTACATTGGGGGTCAGTGGGAAGAATGTCCCTTACATTGGGGGTCAGTGGGAAGAATGTCCCTTACATTGGTGGTCAGTGGGAAGAATGTCCCTTACATTGGGGGTCAGTGGGAAGAATGTCCCTTACATTGGGGGTCAGTGAGAAGAATGTCCCTTACATTGGTGGTCAGTGGGAAGAATGTACCTTACATTGGGGGTCAGTGGGAAGAATGTCCCTTACATTGGGGTCAGTGGGAAGAATGTCCCTTACATTGGTGGTCAGTGGGAAGAATGTCCCTTACATTGGTGGTCGGTGGGAAGAATGTCCCTTACATTGGGGGTCAGTGGGAAGAATGTCCCTTACATTGGGGGTCAGTGGGAAGAATGTCCCTTACATTGGGGGTCAGTGGGAAGAATGTCCCTTACATTGGGGATCAGTGAGAAGAATGTCCCTTACATTGGTGGTCAGTGGGAAGAATGTCCCTTACATTGGGGGTCAGTGGGAAGAATGTCCCTTACATTGGGGGGTCAGTGGGAAGAATGTCCCTTACATTGGTGGTCAGTGGGAAGAATGTCCCTTACATTGGTGATCAGTGGGAAGAATGTCCCTTACATTGGTGGTCAGTGGGAAGAATGCCCCTTACATTGGGGGTCAGTGGGAAGAATGTCCCTTACATTGGGGGGGTCAGTGGGAAGAATGTCCCTTACATTGGTGGTCAGTGGGAAGAATGCTCCTTACATTGGTGGTCAGTGGGAAGAATGTCCCTTACATTGGGGTCTGAGGGAAGAATGTCCCTTACATTGGGGTCAGTGGGAAGAATGTCCCTTACATTGGGGGTCAGTGGGAAGAATGTCCCTTACATTGGGGGTCAGTGGGAAGGACGTCCCTTACATTGGGGGTCAGTGGGAAGAATGTCCCTTACATTGGGGGTCGGTGGGAAGGATGTCCCTTACATTGGGGGTCAGTGGGAAGGATGTCCCTTACATTGGGGGTCGGTGGGAAGGATGTCCCTTACATTAGTGGTCGGTGGGAAGAATGTCCCTTACATTGGTGGTCGGTGGGGAGGATGCCCAGACATTGGGGGTCGGTGGGAAGAATGTCCCTTACATTGGGGGTCAGTGGGAAGAATGTCCCTTACATTGGGGGTCAGTGGGAAGAATGTCCCTTACATTGGGGGTCAGTGGGAAGAATGTCCCTTACATTGGAGGTCAGTGGGAAGAATGTCCCTTACATTGGTGGTCGGTGGGAAGGATGCCCAAACTTTGGGGGTCGGTGGGAAGAATGTCCCTTACGTTGGGGGTCAGTGGGAAGGATGCCCAGACTTTGGGGGTCGGTGGGAAGAATGTCCCTTACATTGGGGGTCAGTGGGAAGGATGTCCCTTACATTGGGGGTCGGTGGGAAGGATGTCCCTTACATTGGGGGTCGGTGGGAAGAATGTCCCTTACATTGGGGGTCAGTGGGAAGGATGCCCAGACTTTGGGGGTCGGTGGAAAGAATGTCCCTTACATTGGGGGTCAGTGGAAAGGATGTCCCTTACATTGGTGGTCGGTGGGAAGAATGCCCCTTACATTGGGGGTCAGTGGGAAGAATGTCCCTTACATTGGGGGGGTCAGTGGGAAGAATGTCCCTTACATTGGTGGTCAGTGGGAAGAATGCTCCTTACATTGGTGGTCAGTGGGAAGAATGTCCCTTACATTGGGGTCTGAGGGAAGAATGTCCCTTACATTGGGGTCAGTGGGAAGAATGTCCCTTACATTGGGGGTCAGTGGGAAGAATGTCCCTTACATTGGGGGTCAGTGGGAAGGACGTCCCTTACATTGGGGGTCAGTGGGAAGAATGTCCCTTACATTGGGGGTCGGTGGGAAGGATGTCCCTTACATTGGGGGTCAGTGGGAAGGATGTCCCTTACATTGGGGGTCGGTGGGAAGGATGTCCCTTACATTAGTGGTCGGTGGGAAGAATGTCCCTTACATTGGTGGTCGGTGGGGAGGATGCCCAGACATTGGGGTTCGGTGGGAAGAATGTCCCTTACATTGGGGGTCAGTGGGAAGAATGTCCCTTACATTGGGGGTCAGTGGGAAGAATGTCCCTTACATTGGGGGTCAGTGGGAAGAATGTCCCTTACATTGGAGGTCAGTGGGAAGAATGTCCCTTACATTGGTGGTCGGTGGGAAGGATGCCCAAACTTTGGGGGTCGGTGGGAAGAATGTCCCTTACGTTGGGGGTCAGTGGGAAGGATGCCCAGACTTTGGGGGTCGGTGGGAAGAATGTCCCTTACATTGGGGGTCAGTGGGAAGGATGTCCCTTACATTGGGGGTCGGTGGGAAGGATGTCCCTTACATTGGGGGTCGGTGGGAAGAATGTCCCTTACATTGGGGGTCAGTGGGAAGGATGCCCAGACTTTGGGGGTCGGTGGGAAGAATGTCCCTTACATTGGGGGTCAGTGGAAAGGATGTCCCTTACATTGGTGGTCGGTGGGAAGAATGTCCCTTACATTGGTGGTCGGTGGGGAGGATGCCCAGACATTGGGGGTCGGTGGGAAGGATGCCCCTTACATTGGGGGTCGGTGGGAAGGATGTCCCTTACATTGGAGGTCAGTGGGAAGGATGTCCCTTACATTGGTGATCAGTGGGAAGAATGTCCCTTACATTGGTGATCAGTGGGAAGAATGTCCCTTACATTGGGGGGTCAGTGGGAAGAATGTCCCTTACATTGGGGGTCAGTGGGAAGAATGTCCCTTACATTGGTGATCAGTGGGAAGAATGTCCCTTACATTGGGGGGTCAGTGGGAAGAATGTCCCTTACATTGGGGGTCGGTGGGAAGAATGTCCCTTACATTGGGGGTCGGTGGGAAGGATGTCCCTTACATTGGGGGTCAGTGGGAAGAATGTCCCTTACATTGGGGTCAGTGGGAAGAATGTCCCTTACATTGGGGGTCGGTGGGAAGAATGTCCCTTACATTGGGGATCAGTGGGAAGAATGTCCCTTACATTGGGGTCAGTGGGAAGAATGTCCCTTACATTGGGGGTCGGTGGGAAGAATGTCCCTTACATTGGGGATCAGTGGGAAGAATGTCCCTTACATTGGGGGTCAGTGGGAAGGATGTCCCTTACATTGGGGGTCAGTGGGAAGGATGTCCCTTACATTGGGGGTCGGTGGGAAGGATGCCCAGACATTTGTGAACACATGCAGGAACTGTACACAGGGAGTCCTGTGATCTCTGTCAGAGGTGATTAATATCTGGAAATGTCACGCTGACACATTACTGAGCTGCCTCTAACATATGTGAAGTCGAATTTATTTTACGACATAAGTGGTCCAAGGGGCAAAGGCCTCCCTACTGCACCCCCGCCATCTTTGTAAAACACCATCTGATCATGGCCATCAAAGAGGAGCAAATTATTAGCGGTTCCCTCCAGCAACAATCCACCAATTTGCTTCGGCTCTCGGATCCTCCAGGCTGGGATATTTATTGATCTTCCAGCTTCATCAATTAGCCATTAGGAATTGTTGCTATCGGGTAATCAGTGTCATATTAAAGATCAGGCATCTCTTAGGATTCTCCACATGGCCTTTTATAAACATGATTAGAGAGAATATTGGCTGCGCGGGGGTGGTGGGGGGGGGGATGGGTATTGTCTCTCCCGAAAATGTAACCTCTGAGACCAGATAATAATTGTTGCATTTTACGGCTTTGCTGAGCTGATGAGGCCGGCGGTGAACGCGCTGAGAGGTATCTGCTGCCTGTGGATCATCTGCCCCCATTCTGGTTTGGGGAAGGTGACTGATCGATAGATACGTTCACCCCTGAAATGTTCGTTTCGGACGGATTTGTCCATTGAAGAAATTATTGTCGTCATATTTTAATTGTTGAACAGATTTGTTTCCAGGATTCATTTAGCATATTCGTTGGTATCAGAAAGATTCAAATTTTTTCTATCCAAACCAAATGAATTGTGAAGAATAGCTGGTTGTTAAGGAGCAGGACGGCCACTGCGTCCTTAGCAACCATGACTCATCAGGTCTGGTATGGATTTTACAGCGAACCCCAAGCCAAAGGTTTTTGTTTACAAAATGGCGTTGAGTTCCCCCCCCAAATTCATACCAGACCCTTATCCAAGCATGTTGCCCTACAGGCCCCCCTCCTGAACCATACCAGGCCACATGCCCTCACCATTAGGGGGGTGCTTTTGGAGGAGGGGGCTCCCCCAAAGCTCCTTGTCCTCATGTTGAAGAGGACAAGGGCCTCTTCCCTACAACCCTAGGTGGTGGATGTGGGGGTGTGGGGGGTTCTGGATGCCCGTTTTAAAAAGGGGGTCCCCAGATCCTGCCCCCCCCCCCCATGTGAATGAGTATGGGGTACTCATGGTACTCATTGACCAGAAAAAATATCAAAAGTAAATAAAAACACTGAGATAGTCCTTTATAAGTCCTGTATTTGACCCACCCCCCCCAAAAAAAAAAAATGTTCCCAGTAGTAGATCCAATCACAATGAACTTTCACAAAAAAAAAACCAACAATCCCCGTCCACCAAACATGACATGTCCTGTAGAGAGACACACAACGAATGACAGGTAAACAAGAGGGAGGGGTGACCGCCCCTAAAGTACCCCCCAAGCTGAGGACATGTGGCCTGAAATGGTTCAGGAGGGGCGACTGCTAGTACCCTCCCCCCCTTTTCCCAGATTGCAAGGCTGCATGCTTAGAAAAGAGTCTGGTATAGTTTTCTGGGAGGGGCCCCAGGTCATCTGTTTTTATTTTGGCATGGGGTTCCCCTTAAAATCCATAGCACACCTCAGGGTCTGGTTTGGATTTTTTGGGGGACCCATGCCATGCCATAAAGAAATTTTGGCATGGGGTTCCCCTCAAAATCCATAACAGACCCAAAGGGCCTGGTGTGGATTGGTGGAAAACCCCAAAAAAGCAAATCAAAACTAAACGAATCGCACGGGTCCAATAATCAGCTTTTCTCAACCTTTTTAACCCAAAAATAATGTTCAGGTCTTGAGAGAACCTTTACCAAATCCCATTCATTGGGAGAAAATGGCGCCTTATATTGATGGTCAGAAGAACACAACCTTTAGAGACAACCAGAAGGACAATCGGTGTCATGCTGCCGGCTTTGCCAAGTGACGTTAGTCGGGGAACTATGCCGACATCATCAATGGAAGTCACCTCAAGGAACCCCGAGCAACCTCTGGAGGAACCTGGGGTGAGAACGGCTGATCATCCTCCAATCACATTTGTGACTTTGTATCTGTACTCAGGTTTTGCTCCTGATTGACTTGATGGTCCAATGGTTGACTTCCAAGGTCAAGCCTATCACTGGAGACATGAGAGCATATGGTCCGCAATCGATGGGGATCATCCGTGTCCTTTGTGAAGCCAACAAAAAATAATGACAGAAAGACACATTGGCAGAAAAAATGATACAAACATCTAAAGTAACAGTTTATCCAGCACAAGGCATTGATGTTATCACCTGATGGAGTGAGGAGAAGACTCCAAGGACAGAGGATATGGTGCCCCGAGAAACAAGTCAGAACATCCACACTACGGGGGAGCAGAGGGCACCCTTCAATAGCAGAGTATTTCAGGAGAGGAGTTATAGAGGAAGGAGAGGAGTCCTCCAGCAGTGCAGAGTATTTCAGGAGAGGAGAGTTATAGAGGAAGGAGAGGAGTCCTCCAGCAGTGCAGAGTATTTCAGGAGAGGAGAGTTATAGAGGAAGGAGAGGAGTCCTCCAGCAGTGCAGAGTATTTCAGGAGAGGAGAGTTATAGAGGAAGGAGAGGAGTCCTCCAGCAGTGCAGAGTATTTCAGGAGAGGAGAGTTATAGAGGAAGGGGCGGAGTCCTCCAGCAGTGCAGAGTATTTCAGGAGAGGAGTTATAGAGGAAGGAGAGGAGTCCTCCAGCAGTGCAGAGTATTTCAGGAGAGGAGTTATAGAGGAAGGAGCGAAGTCCTCCAGCAGCGCAGAGTATTTCAGGAGAGGAGTTATAGAGGAAGGAGAGGAGTCCTCCAGCAGTGCAGAGTATTTCAGGAGAGGAGTTATAGAGGAAGGAGAGGAGTCCTCCAGCAGCGCAGAGTATTTCAGGAGAGGAGTTATAGAGGAAGGAGAGGAGTCCTCCAGCAGCGCAGAGTATTTCAGGAGAGGAGAGTTATAGAGGAAGGAGAGGAGTCCTCCAGCAGTGCAGAGTATTTCAGGAGAGGAGTTATAGAGGAAGGAGAGGAGTCCTCCAGCAGCGCAGAGTATTTCAGGAGAGGAGTTATAGAGGAAGGAGAGGAGTCCTCCAGCAGTGCAGAGTATTTCAGGAGAGGAGAGTTATAGAGGAAGGAGCGGAGTCCTCCAGCAGTGCAGAGTATTTCAGGAGAGGAGAGTTATAGAGGAAGGAGCGGAGTCCTCCAGCAGTGCAGAGTATTTCAGGAGAGGAGAGTTATAGAGGAAGGAGAGGAGTCCTCCAGCAGAGCAGAGTATTTCAGGAGAGGAGAGTTATAGAGGAAGGAGAGGAGTCCTCCAGCAGCGCAGAGTATTTCAGGAGAGGAGTTATAGAGGAAGGAGAGGAGTCCTCCAGCAGTGCAGAGTATTTCAGGAGAGGAGTTATAGAGGAAGGAGAGGAGTCCTCCAGCAGTGCAGAGTATTTCAGGAGAGGAGAGTTATAGAGGAAGGAGAGGAGTCCTCCAGCAGTGCAGAGTATTTCAGGAGAGGAGAGTTATAGAGGAAGGAGAGGAGTCCTCCGGCAGTGCAGAGTATTTCAGGAGAGGAGTTATAGAGGAAGGAGCAGAGTCCTCCAGCAGTGCAGAGTATTTCAGGAGAGGAGAGTTATAGAGGAAGGAGCGGAGTCCTCCAGCAGAGCAGAGTATTTCAGGAGATGAGTTATAGAGGAAGGAGCGGAGTCCTCCAGCAGTGCAGAGTATTTCAGGAGAGGAGAGTTATACAGGAAGGAGCGGAGTCCTCCAGCAGTGCAGAGTATTTCAGGAGAGGAGTTATAGAGGAAGGAGCGGAGTCCTCCAGCAGAGCAGAGTATTTCAGGAGAGGAGAGTTATAGAGGAAGGAGAGGAGTCCTCCAGCAGTGCAGAGTATTTCAGGAGAGGAGTTATAGAGGAAGGAGAGGAGTCCTCCAGCAGCGCAGAGTATTTCAGGAGAGGAGAGTTATAGAGGAAGGAGCGGAGTCCTCCAGCAGTGCAGAGTATTTCAGGAGAGGAGAGTTATAGAGGAAGGAGCGGAGTCCTCCAGCAGTGCAGAGTATTTCAGGAGAGGAGTTATAGAGGAAGGAGCGGAGTCCTCCAGCAGAGCAGAGTATTTCAGGAGAGGAGTTATAGAGGAAGGAGTGGAGTCCTCCAGCAGCGCAGAGTATTTCAGGAGAGGAGTTATAGAGGAAGGAGAGGAGTCCTCCAGCAGCGCAGAGTATTTCAGGAGAGGAGTTATAGAGGAAGGAGAGGAGTCCTCCAGCAGTGCAGAGTATTTCAGGAGAGGAGTTATAGAGGAAGGAGAGGAGTCATCCAGCAGTGCAGAGTATTTCAGGAGAGGAGTTATAGAGGAAGGAGCGGAGTCCTCCAGCAGAGCAGAGTATTTCAGGAGAGGAGTTATAGAGGAAGGAGTGGAGTCCTCCAGCAGCGCAGAGTATTTCAGGAGAGGAGTTATAGAGGAAGGAGAGGAGTCCTCCAGCAGCGCAGAGTATTTCAGGAGAGGAGTTATAGAGGAAGGAGAGGAGTCCTCCAGCAGCGCAGAGTATTTCAGGAGAGGAGTTATAGAGGAAGGAGCGGAGTCCTCCAGCAGTGCAGAGTATTTCAGGAGAGGAGTTATAGAGGAAGGAGAGGAGTCATCCAGCAGTGCAGAGTATTTCAGGAGAGGAGAGTTATAGAGGAAGGAGCGGAGTCCTCCAGCAGTGCAGAGTATTTCAGGAGAGGAGTTATAGAGGAAGGAGCGGAGTCCTCCAGCAGAGCAGAGTATTTCAGGAGAGGAGTTATAGAGGAAGGAGAGGAGTCCTCCAGCAGAGCAGAGTATTTCAGGGGAGGAGTTATAGAGGAAGGAGAGGAGTCCTCCAGCATTGCAGAGTATTTCAGGAGAGGAGTTATAGAGGAAGGAGCGGAGTCCTCCAGCAGTGCAGAGTATTTCAGGAGAGGAGAGTTATAGAGGAAGGAGCGGAGTCCTCCAGCAGCGCAGAGTATTTCAGGAGAGGAGAGTTATAGAGGAAGGAGAGGAGTCCTCCAGCAGCGCAGAGTATTTCAGGAGAGGAGAGTTATAGAGGAAGGAGAGGAGTCGTCCAGCAGCGCAGAGTATTTCAGGAGAGAAGTTATAGAGGAAGGAGCGGAGTCCTCCAGCAGCGCAGAGTATTTCAGGAAGAAGTAATAATAAAGTACTACAAGTATTAGTCACGCTGCTCTCCTTTCCATTCCGTTCTGCATTAGACTCGCCATCCTCGCACATCTCTCAGTTCGGTGACATGCGTCCATACTGACCTTGAGTGCCGGCGTAGAACGCACAGCCTGCGGCCTCCCGCTGTGCCTGCAGCAGACGGATGGTCCGTCCTTCTCTCCGCATTCTCTGCTCCTCCAACAGTTACTTTTTTTTTTTATTGTTTCTCGGCGCCGGCGAAGGAAGTTGGCAAACACGGCGATGAGGTGAAGATGTAATTAGCTCTGGCAGATTACCTCCATGTTACGAATAACCGCAAATGTAATTATCTAATTATTTTGGAACTAATGTTATTAAAATATGACGGGACTATTAATTCCACCTACGAAGGAGAAGTGTGACTGCAGATAATGAAACCGGCATTCCCGAAGATGGAGAGACACGGAGGAGATCAGAGACAGGAGATCAGAGACAGGAGATCAGAGACAGGACATCAGAGATGGGAGATCACACGTGTCGTAGAGGACGCACATCACACAGTCCGCCGCCTGGACATGTGACCATCGCTTTATATTCATGACAAGGTCACGTGTCGGAGACGGTTGCATTTTCTTCCCGAACACTCAGGAGTGACTCTTTTTACGAGGGTGCCTCAAGGAAAGTCACTGTAGTGCCTCTGGGCTCTTCAGCCTTCATTGCAAAACGCTTCATTGTGTTGTACGTTCCCAGAGGTGCAACTAGAACCTTCAGGGCCCCAGTGCAAAAAATCATGAAGGGCCACCCTGACCCCCCTGCTCAGGGCTTTTCCATTGGTCCCAGGGTGCTTTCCACTGGTTCTGGAGACCTTTCCACCAGGTCCAGGGCCCTCTACTCCCATTGCTGGGCCCTTTCCATAGGTTCTGGAGACCTTTCAACCAGACCCAGGGCCCTCTACTTCCAATGCTGGGTCCTTTATTACGGTTTCATCACAGGCATCCCCCCAGAGAGACAGAGACCCCCTCAACACAGGTGACCTGCCTCATGAAGGGGTCCTGCGAGACTCCGAAACTTTGCCTTGCTGTAACTTTGTGATTGTTCATTAAAACTTTTGGACCCATATTGGTGATCCTCGGTATGCTGGTGACATTTTCCCTTGCTATCTCTCACACTTACACCAATGATGGGGCACTATTCCTCCCACTGACACCAATGATGGGGCACTATTCCTCCCACTGACACCAATGATGGGGCACTATTCCTCCCACTGACACCAATGATGGGGCACTATTCCTCCCACTGACACCAATGATGGGACACTATTCCTCTCACTGACACCAATGATGGGACACTATTCCTCCCACTGACACCAATGATGGGGCACTATTCCTCCCACTGATACCAATGATGGGACACTATTCCTCTCACTGACACCAATGATGGGACACTATTCCTCCCACTGACACCAATGATGGGACACTATTCCTCTCACTGACACCAATGATGGGACACTCTTCCTCCCACTGACACCAATGATGGGGCACTATTCCTCCCACTGATACCAATGATGGGACACTATTCCTCTCACTGACACCAATGATGGGACACTATTCCTCCCACTGACACCAATGATGGGACACTATTCCTCTCACTGACACCAATGATGGGACACTATTCCTCCCACTGACACCAATGATGGGGCACTATTCCTCCCACTGACACCAATGATGGGACACTATTCCTCCCACTGACACCAATGATGGGGCACTATTCCTTCCACTGACACCATTGATGCGGCACTATTCCTCCCACTGACACCAATGATGGGACACTATTCCTCCCACTGATACCAATGATGGGGCACTATTCCCCCCACTGACACCAATGATGGGCACTATTCCTCCCACTGACACCAATGATGGAGCACTATTCCTCCCACTGACACCAATGATGGGGCACTATTCCTCTCACTGACACCAATGATGGAGCACTATTCCTCCCACTGACACCAATGATGGGGCACTATTCCTCTCACTGATACCAATGATGGGGCACTATTCCTCCCACTGACACCAATGATGGGCACTATTCCTCTCACTGATACCAATGATGGGGCACTATTCCTCCCACTGACACCAATGATGGGGCACTATTCCTCCCACTGACACCAGTGATGGGGCACTATTCCTCCCACTGACACCAATGATGGGGCACTATTCCTCCCACTGACACCAATGATGGGACACTATTCCTCCCACTGACACCAATGATGGGGCACTATTCCTCTCACTGACACCAATGATGGGGCACTATTCCCCCCACTGACACCAAAGATGGGGCACTATTCCTCCCACTGACACCAATGATGGAGCACTATTCCTCCCACTGACACCAATGATGGGGCACTATTCCTCCCACTGACACCAATGATGGGGCACTATTCCTCCCACTGACACCAATGATGGGGCACTATTTCTCCCACTGACACCAATGATGGGTCACTGCTCTTCCTTCTACTGATCACCAACCCTGAGGCCATGTTTATTTTCACTCGTGCTGGGCCCGGGACATTTTCTACCCCTATTGGTCACAACCCAGCCCTCCTAAAGTCTGAAGCACAGTAAATTGGCCCTTGGTCTGAAGAGTTTGGAGACCCCCGCCCTATATCAACCCTCTAGTCGTTTCACCTGGTCAGCTTGGCACGCATGGAAATATGGAAAGAAATATAAATAAATGCATGGAAAAAAGCAATGAATTAACTGATTATCAGGGCTTCTTTTCTGACAGATAATAAGGCGCGGGTACTCCCTGCTTCCGGGTCACCCCTTGTCTACACCCCTTACCCACCTCTGAGCACCATCCTGTGGTTCCACCCCCTTTCCCACCCCCCAGTCCCACCTCTGAGCACCATCCTGTGGTTCCACCCCCTTTCCCACCCCCCAGTCCCACCTCTGAGCACCATCCTGTGGTTCCACCCCCTGCCCACCCCCAGTCCCACCTCTGAGCACCATCCTGTGGTTCCACCCTGGCCCACCCCCCAGTCCCACCTCTGAGCACCATCCTGTGGTTCCACCCCGTGTCCACCCCCCAGTCCCACCTCTGAGCACCATCCTGTGGTTCCACCCCGTGTCCACCCCCCAGTCCCACTTCTGTTAGAGAATACAGAACTAAATATCATTTTGTGTTACGAAGTAATTTGTATGGAATTTGTTAATGTTAACAAGAAAAAGCAGTAAAATAGATCCCCTGTAGCCAGCAATCATAGACCCCCCAGCAACAATAGATTCCTCAGCAACAATAGATTCCCCAGAAACAATAATTCCTCCAACAACAATAGACCCCCTCAGTAACATTAGATCCACCATTCTTTCCCCAATGTTTGTAGAAGCAGTCTGCATGCCTAGGTGATGATTGTATACACCTGTGTCCATGGAGGGGATTGGAACACCTGAATCACATGATATGGTGGGGATTGGAACACCTGAATCACATGATATGGAGGGGATTGGAACACCTGAATCACATGATATGGAGGGGATTGGAACACCTGAATCACATGATATGGAGGGGATTGGAACACCTGAATCACATGATATGGAGGGGATTGGAACACCTGCATCACATGATATGGAGGGGATTGGAACACCTGAATCACATGATATGGAGGGGATTGGAACACCTGAATCACATGATATGGAGGGGATTGGAACACCTGCATCACATGATATGGAGGGGATTGGAACACCTGAATCGCATGATATGGAGGGGATTGAAACACCTGAATCACATGATATGGAGGGGATTGGAACACCTGAATCGCATGATATGGAGGGAATTGGAACACCTGAATCACACGATTGGGAGGGGATTGGAACACCTGAATCGCATGATATGGAGGGGATTTGAGCACCTGAATCACATGATTGGGAGGGGATTGGAGCACCTGAATCGCATGATTTGGAGGGGATTGGAACACCTGAATCACATGATATGGAGGGGATTGGAACACCTGAATCACATGATATGGAGGGGATTGGAACACCTGCATCACATGATATGGAGGGGATTGGAGCACCTGAATCACATGATATGGAGGGTTTTGGAACACCTGAACCACATGATATGGAGGGGATTGGAGTACCTGAATCACATGATATGGAGGGGATTGGAACACCTGCATCACATGATATGGAGGGGATTGGAGCACCTGAATCACATGATATGGAGGGGATTGGAACACCTGAATCACATGATATGGAGGGTTTTGGAACACCTGAACCACATGATATGGAGGGGATTGGAGTACCTGAATCACATGATATGGAGGGGATTGGAACACCTGAATCACATGATTGGGAGGGGATTGGAACACCTGAATCACATGATTTGGAGGGGATTGGAACACCTGAATCACATGATTTGGAGGGCGGGCCCAACACTTTCAGCAATAGTGGAGCATTTCCATCCATTGCATTGTGAAGGGGCCCCGTGTCACTCCCCAGAATCTAGTGTGCAGCAAGGTCAGGGACGTTCAGCTTTGAGCGGTGCCTGGTCACACGGGTGTTTTGTTTTATGGCCCATCAGAATTCATTGCGGTCTCAGTGTCTCCGGGATGTTATTAGCAGCTCTCTGATTTATTGGAGTTGCTCTTTGACATCAGTGCGCCCAGTAAAAATAAAATGGAGCCTGTTGAGCGGCGACTTTTATTCGGCGCACTCTGTCATGCGACACACTGCGGCCCTTAGTTATGCTCCAGCGGACAGGCCTTGGAGCGGCTTTATTACTCTTGGTGGAAGGTAAGATATCAATAACAGGAGTGATGGTGGGAAGCCGAGGGCGGATATTGCGCGTTTATTATCCCGCGGTATCAGGGCGACACAACAATGGCCCGTAATGGGAGATTCCATATCTGTACTGCTGTGTGCGAAGCATCTGATTAGTACCGCGCCATGCGTGACTCTCCGATCGGATTATTACCAGAACACAAACCTGACAACTTGTTACCCACTGATGACCCCACCCTCTCCGCCCCACAGCAAGAACCAGGCCCGAAACTAGGGGGGAACTCTGATGGGGGCAGGTGATGTAAGGGGGCACTCTGATGGAGACAGTTGATGTACGGGGTACTCTGATGGGACAGGTGATGTAAGGGGGTACTCTGATGGGGAAAGGTGATGTAAGGGGTACTCTGATGGGGACAGGTGATGTAAGGGGCACTCTGATGGGGACAGTTGATGTACGGGGTACTCTGATGGGGAAAGGTGATGTAAGGGGGCACTCTGATGGGGGCAGGTGATGTAAGGGGGCACTCTGATGGGGACAGTTGATGTAAGGGGGCACTCTGATGGGACAGTTGATGTAAGGGGGCACTCTGAAGGGGACAGTTGATGTAAGGGGGCACTCTGATGGAGACAGTTGATGTAAGGGGACGCTCTGATGGAGACAGTTGATGTAAGGGGCACACTGATGGGGACAGTTGATGTAGGGGGCACAGTGATGGGGACAGTTGATGTAGGGGGGCACAGTGATGGGGACAGTTGATGTAAGGGGCACACTGATGGGGACAGTTGATGTAGGGGGGCACAGTGATGGGGACAGTTGATGTAGGGGGGCACAGTGATGGGGACAGTTGATGTAGGGGGGCACACTGATGGGGACAGTTGATGTAGGGGGGCATTCTGATGGGGACAGTTGATGTAAGGGGTCAATCTGATGGGAACAGTTGATGTAAGGGGCGCTCTGATGGGGACAGTTGATGTAAGGGGGGCACACTGATGGAGACAGTTGATGTAAGGGGCACACTGATTGAGACAGTTGATGTAAGGGGACGCTCTGATGGAGACAGTTGATGTAAGGGGCACACTGATGGGGACAGTTGATGTAGGGGGGGCTCTGATGGAGACAGTTGATGTAAGGGGACGCTCTGATGGAGACAGTTGATGTAAGGGGCACACTGATGGAGACAGTTGATGTAAGGGGACGCTCTGATGGAGACAGGTGATGTAAGGGGACGCTCTGATGGAGACAGTTGATGTAAGGGGACGCTCTGATGGAGACAGTTGATGTAAGGGGACACTCTGATGGGACAGTTGATGTAAGGGGCACACTGATGGGGACAGTTGATGTAAGGGGACGCTCTGATGGAGACAGTTGATGTAAGGGGCACACTGATGGAGACAGTTGATGTAAGGGGCACACTGATGGGGACAGTTGATGTAGGGGGGCACAGTGATGGGGACAGTTGATGTAGGGGGGTACAGTGATGGGGACAGTTGATGTAGGGGGGCACAGTGATGGGGACAGTTGATGTAGGGGGGCACAGTGATGGGGACAGTTGATGTAGGGGGGCACACTGATGGGGACAGTTGATGTAGGAGGGCACACTGATGGGGACAGTTGATGTAAGGGGGCACACTGATGGGGACAGTTGATGTAGGGGGGCACACTGATGGGGACAGTTGATGTAAGGGGGCATTCTGATAGGGGCAGTTGATGTAAGGGGGCATTCTGATAGGGGCAGTTGATGTAAGGGGTTATTCTGATGGGGGCAGTTGATGTAAGGGGGCGCTCTGATGGGGACAGTTGATGTAAGGGGGCACTCTGATGGGGGCAGTTGATGTAAGGGGGCATTCTGATGGGGGCAGTTGATGTAAGGGGGCATTCTGATGGGGGCAGTTGATGTAAGGGGGCATTCTGATGGGGGCAGTTGATGTAAGGGGGCATTCTGATGGGGGCAGTTGATGTAAGGGGGAACTCTGATGGGGACAGTTGATGTAAGGGGCACTCTGATGGGACAGTTGATGTAAGGGGCATTCTGATGGGGACAGTTGATGTAAGGGGGCACTCTGATGGGGACAGTTGATGTAAGGAGGCACTCTGATGGGGACAGTTGATGTAAGGGGGCACTCTGATGGGGACAGTTGATGTAAGGGGGGCTCTGATGGGGACAGTTGATGTAAGGGGGGCTCTGATGGGGACAGTTGATCTAAGGGGACACTCTGATGGGACAGTTGATGTAAGGGGGTGCTCTGATGGGACAGTTGATGTAAGGGGCACTCTGATGGGGACAGTTGATGTAAGGGGCACTCTGATGGGGACAGTGGATGTAAGGGGGCACTCTGATGCGGACAGTGGATGTAAGGGGGCACTCTGATTAGGACAGTTGATGTAAGGGGGCACTCTGATGGGGACAGGTGATGTAAGGGGGAACTCTGATGGGGACAGTTGATGTAAGGGGGCGCTCTGATTGGGACAGTTGATGTAAGGGGGCGCTCTGATGGGACAGTTGATGTAAGGGGCACTTTGATGGGGGCAGTTGATGTAAGGGGCACTTTGATGGGGATAGTTGATGTAAGGGGGTGCTCTGATGGGGACAGTCGATGTAAGGGGGTGCTCTGATGGGGACAGTTGATGTAAGGGGGAACTCTGATGGGGACAGTTGATGTAAGGG
>NW_028320578.1:80000-98160 GCF_062004578.1 Staurois parvus
CCTCCCCATGTCCCTCCACAGGCACACTACTCTACAGGGGAGTTGAATTAGCCGTAGCAACCTTATATTATTAAAAAAAAACACACCATTTAAATAAATGTAAATAACAAACATAACAGGACAAATCAAACGAGGTTGTGGGTCCTTGAAGGCACCATATAACCATGCCAAAAACCTTCTGGTGACACCAATTAGCTGGGGGATTATCTGAGACACATACTGGTCTATACCCAGTCACCATGAGTTAACCGGACTATAGGCCACCACACCAAAGATGAGTCTCCATTGTTTTCCCAATAAAAACCAGATGTAAACCCCCCTCAAGGACCCCAAACTGCCATCATCTGCTACAACATAAACCCATAAATTGGGTGGGAGTGGGGGGAAGATCATGACAACTGCAGATCTCCAACTGGAGCTTGCCTTACTCCG
Source organism: Staurois parvus (assembly GCF_062004578.1). NCBI lineage: Eukaryota > Metazoa > Chordata > Amphibia > Anura > Ranidae > Staurois > Staurois parvus. The sequence goes on from NW_028320578.1 coordinate 80,433, forward strand.
CCTCGCAGCCTATCCTTCCAAGCTTCGCTCTATCAGCCCACTTCTTCTGACCAGTCCAGTAAGTGCCACTACCTTACATTTTTTTGATTGGGGTTAGTATTGCACCCTTTGACATTAGTACTGGGGGTTATAATTGCATACGCTGACACCAAAGCTGGGGGTATTTTATTGTATCCACTGATGCCAATGCTGAGGGCTATTATTGCATCCACTGACACCAATGTCAGGGGTTATTATTGCATACAATACCAGTACTGGGGTTATTATTGAGTCCATTGACACCAATGCTGGGGGTTATTATTGAGTCTATTGACACCAATGGCGGGGGTTATTATTGAGTCCATTGACACCAATGGTGGGGGTTATAATTGCATTCATTGACCCCAATGCTGGGGGTTATAATTGCATCCATTGACCCCAATGCTGGGGGTTATTTTTGAGTCCATTGACCCCAATGCTGTGGGTTATTATTGCATCCATTGACCCCAATGCTGGGGGGTATTATTGCACCCATTGACACTGGTACTGGGGGTTATATTTGCATGCACTGACACCAAGGGTGGGGGGTTATTATTGCATACACTGACCCCAATGCTGGGGTTTTTGTTGTGCCCATTGACACCAATGCTAGGGGTTATTATTGCATCCATTGACACTGGTACTGGGGGTTATAATTGCACACACTGACACCAAGGCTGGGAGTCTTTTTTTTGTATCCACTGACCCAATGCTGGGGATTATTATTGCATCCAATATCAATACTGGGGGTTTTTATTGTGTCCATTAACACCAATGTTCAGGTTTATATTTGCACCCACCAACCCCAATGCTGGGGGTTATTATTGCATCCACTGACCCCAATGATGGAGATTATTATTGCATCCACTGACCCCAATGCTGGGGGTTATTATTGCATCCATTGACCCCAATGCTGGGGATTATTATTGCATCCATTGACCCCAATGCTGGGGGTTATTATTGAGTCCATTGACACCAGTGCTGGGGGTTATTATTGCATCCACTGATCCCAATGCTGGGGTTATTATTGCATCCACTGACCCAATGCTGGGGGTTATTATTGCATCCACTGATCCCAATGCTGGGGGTTATTATTGCATCCACTGACCCCAATGCTGGGGGTTATTATTGCGTCCACTGACACCAATGCTGGGGATTATTATTACATCTCCTGACACCAATGCCAGGGGGTTATTTTTTATTCCTTTGACGCCAATACTGGGGGTGATAACTCCCTCCACTGACACCAAAGCTGGGGGGTTTTATTGCATCTACTGACACCAATGCTGGGGGCTTTTACAGTATTGAATCCACTTACCCCAATACTGGGGGTTATTGTAATCCAACTTCAGTGTGCATTGTGCAAAAATGCAGCAGAACCCAAATTTTGGGGCACAGAGTGTATGAAAATACACTTCTATTGTGCGGCCCTCTGGAGGTATCGGGGGCCACACTTGAGACCTTCTGCCATTTTCACGTTGACCACCACTGATGTAGGGCCGGCGCTTCTTTTACTTCCCTTTATAGCTACAGGCCTGTTTATCGATCGGTCAAACCTGATGTTCCAGCATGGTAAGGGCCAATCTGACCCACCCACTATTCTGCCACCATTGCATCGGCGTACTTTCTGGAGTTTTATCTGGCTGCCTCTCTTCCCGGCGCTCCCTCCATCCACGTCTCTCAGCCAAGCACCAGCTTGAGGATGAATCCAAGGAAATGATCTCCCGCCGTGGAAGGTCTGGGTAAACACGAGGATTCTCAGTGCGACTTTTCCCCCGGTGATCGCAGACTCCCCGCCGCAGTTTTTGTTTCTCTCAGATAAGTGTCATCAGTCTCTGTTTTCTCTCTTTAGTAAATACACTTACAATGTGTTTTGCTGACAGGAATCGCTGGAGACGCGTCTGCAATGAGTCTGTTGGATCCGGCGAGCCGCTCCATATTACTGTGAATTACAATGTTATTACGCCGATCGCGGCAATTCGCACTCTAATAAAAGAGCGGCTTAGAGCCGAGGTTCCCCATTCCACTCCAATCACTTCTTCACATCCACTCAACAATATCTGCCGAGGATTTCACAGGCTTAACGTGCCTTTCTTTTCTTTTTCTTTTTTTCCTCCTATTTAAAACCATCGACTAAATTTTACTCACCTATTTAATTAGCTGTCATGAGATTTGCAACTTTATGTAACACTATAAAAAAAACTACAAGCAGCAAGTATGGCCAATCAGTGAGCATTAGCAATAATAATAATAATAATAATAATAATAATGATAATAATAATAATATAATAATAATAATATAATGTAATAATAATAATATAATAATAATAATATAATGTAATTATAATATAATAATAATAATATAATGTAATTATAATATAATAATAATAATAATAATATAATGTAATTATAATATAATAATAATAATAATAATAATGATATAATGTAATAATAATAATATAATAATAATAATAATAATAATAATAATATAATAATAATAATAATAATAATAATATAATAATAATAATAATATAATGTAATAATAACAATAATAATATAATAATAATAATGATAATATAATAATAATAATGATAATAATAATAATATAATAATAATAATAACAATAACAACAATAATAATAATAATAATAATAATAATAATATAATAATAATAAAATAATAATAATAATAATAATATAATAATAATAATAATATAATAATAATATAATGTAATAATAACAATAATAATATAATAATAATAATGATAATATAATAATAATAATGATAATAATAATAATATAATAATAATAATAACAATAACAACAATAATAATAATAATAATAATAATATAATAATAATAAAATAATAATAATAATGATAATAATAATAATAATAATATAATAATAATATAATAATAATAATATAATAATAATAATGATAATAATAATATAATAATAATATAATAATATAATGTAATAATAACAATAAGAATATAAAAATAATAATAATATAATAATAATATAATAAAAATAAATATCATATAATTAGATAATGTTTACTGTATCTTATACGTAAATATAATAAAATATTATTATTATTGTTGTTGTTATTATTATTACTGTTATTATATAAATAATTGTTATATATAATAAAAATACCTTACCTTATTTTAGTCCCATCAATGCCATCGCTGGGTCTCTGTGCTTTTCTATGCAATCCAGGCAGATTATGGCTGGTTGGAGGGGCTGGCAGGGTGCTGTACAATAACTTCCTGAGAACATCCTCGCATCCGGCCTCAGTATTCCTTTATCGGGCCTTCATTCCTAGGGAGAGCAAATATCAAAGTGCCTTGATGGGTGGGTGTCAGTCTGGAGGAGTGGGCGTTCCTAGGCAGGCTGTCTTTGCTTTTGTGATGCTGAGCCTCCTTGATTGACAGAACTGAAATCCAATGAAAGGTGCGGGGCCAGAGACAGTCAGGCTGAGGTGTAGAGGTGGGGTCTAGGGCGGGTTGTGAAAGGCCGTTTAGGCCAGGCTAAGGGTTGAGGCTATCCCCCTGCAGGGTCCCAGGAGAGGTGTACCTATGGAGAAGGTGACTATAGAGATCCCATTCCAGTGAGTATTAATGACCCTGGGTAGTGGGAGAGACTGTTAGAGAGATGGCTGCTTTAAAGTGCTGCATGATGCTTTTACATGTGACTACTGCGAACCGTCCACTAAATGCAATGGGCAATGTACTGTCAAGTGACCCCCGAATACTATGTCAATGTGATATGGCCACCTGCTCCTGTGAGTACTAATGACCCCCAGTGGAAGGAGATACTGTTAGAGGGAGATGGCTGCTTAAAGTGCTGCATATGCGTTCACATGTGCCTGCTGTAGACTGTCCACTAAATGTGGTTGACTATGTATTGTCAAGTGACTCCAGAATGTATATTGATGTGATGTGACTGTTTATGCCTTTTCCTGAGTCCCATCAGCTAACCCTATTTTGTGTGCACAATCCTTCCTTTAGGAATATAAAGGTTAACAACTAGGAATGTCATCTGGAGGCCTCTGGCATGGAGTGGCGTACAAGATGGCGGAGGGTACAGCCTCAGCAGGAGGGTTCTAGCAAGGAGAGGAGTGAGGCAAAGACTGGTGCTCTTGGTGCCAACATCTAGCCAATCGCAAGCCCCCTCTTACCCGAAGGCTTAGCTCAGGGTTCCTCAACTAGAGTTCCTCCAGAGGTTGTCAGAGGTTCCTTGAGCAATGAGCACTTTTTGCCTCTCAGGTAAGTTCCCTCTGACACCATTGATCTTTTTAGCGATCTGTAAGGGGGTAATTCTTCCCAGTGACCACAAATGTAAGGAGCATTGTTACCTCTGACCATCACACTAATGTATCACGAATTGTGGATAAAGTCATTTTGGTCGGGGTTCCCTGAGACCGGAAAGTCAAGGGTTCCTCTGCGTTGGACCTTTGTAGGCTGAACCTTTGATTGGCCATTGCCTCCTTCACAATCCATTGAGCTCATAAAAGTCAGACCTCTTACAGGATGCCACGTAATACATCTCCCTTCTGCGTGGACTGATCCTTTAAGTGGGACTACATTTTGGCCTGGTTTTCAAGGGTTCCTTTGCATTGAAAACGTTGAGACAAGCGGGCTCAGCTTTTGGACCTTTGTAGGCTGAACCTTTGATTGGCCATTGCCTCCTTCGCAATCCATTGATCTCATAAAAGTCAGACCTCTTACAGGATGCCACGTAATACATCTCACTTCTGCGTGGACTGATCCTTTAAGAGGGAGAGGTGGGACTACATTTTGGCCGGGTAAGGGTTCCTCTGCGTTGAAAACGTTGAGACAGGCTGGCTCAGCTTTTGGACCTTTGTAGACTGAACCTTAGATTGGCCATTGCCTCCTTCGCAATCCATTGAGCTCTGACCATCACACTAATATATCATGAATTGTGGATAAAGTCATTTTGGTCGGGGTTCCCTGAGACCGGAAAGTCAAGGGTTCCTCTGCGTTGGACCTTTGTAGGCTGAACCTTAGATTGGCCATTGCCTCCTTCGCAATCCATTGAGCTCATAAAAGTCAGACCTCTTACAGGATGCCACGTAATACATCTCACTTCTGCGTGGACTGATCCTTTAAGAGGGAGAGGTGGGACTACATTTTGGCTGGGTTTTCAAGGGTTCCTCTGCGTTGAAAACGTTGAGACAGGCTGGCTCAGCTTTTGGACCTTTGTAGGCTGAACCTTTGATTGGCCATTGCCTCCTTTGCAATCCATTGAGCTCTGACCACCACACTAATGTATCATGAATTGTGGATAAAGTCATTTTGGTCGGGGTTCCCTGAGACCGGAATGTCAAGGATTCCTCTGCGTTGGAGGCCAATCAAAGGCTGAACCTTTGATTGGCCATTGCCTCCTTCGCAATCCATTGATCTCATGAAAGTCAGACCTCTTACAGGATGCCACGTAATACATCTCACTTCTGCGTGGACTGATCCTTTAAGAGGGAGAAGTGGGACTACATTTTGGCCTGGTTTTCAAGGGTTCCTCTGCGTTGAAAACGTTGAGACAGGCTGGCTCAGCTTTTGGACCTTTGTAGGCTGAACCTTAGATTGGCCATTACCTCCTTCGCAATCCATTGAGCTCTGACCATCGCACTAATGTATCATGAATTGTGGATAAAGTCATTTTGGTCGGGGTTCCCTGAAACCGGAAAGTCAAGGGTTCCTCTGCGTTGGACTTTTGTAGGCTGAACCTTTGATTGGCTATTGCCTCCTTCGCAATCCATTGATCTCATAAAAGTCAGACATCTTACAGGATGCCACGTAATACATCTCACTTCTGAGCGGACTGATCCTTTAAGAAGGAGAAGTGGGACTACATTTTGGCCTGGTTTTCAAGGGTTCCTCTGCGTTGAAAACGTTGAGACAGGCTGGCTTAGCTTTTGGACCTTTGTAGGCTGAACCTTTGATTGGCCATTGCCTCCTTTGCAATCCATTGAGCTCTGACCATCACACTAATGTATCATGAATTGTGGATAAAGTAATTTTGGTCGGGGTTCCCTGAGACCGGAATGTCAAGGATTCCTCTGCGTTGGAGGCCAATCAAAGGCTGAACCTTTGATTGGCCATTGCCTCCTTCGCAATCCATTGATCTCATGAAAGTCAGACCTCTTACAGGATGCCACGTAATACATCTCACTTCTGCGTGGACTGATCCTTTAAGAGGGAGAAGTGGGACTAAACTTCTGCATTGTCTGAATGTCAACGCTGATATCCGACACGAAGACCGTTCCTTGTCATGATCAATGTGACAACTCTGTACAATAAACGGATTAAAGGAAAAAAAAAAAGGGCAGCCGCCTCCAATTCCGAGTCCTTCCATCTCACTTTTTTTTTAATGGTGTCAACATCCCAAAGACAGATAAATTGGAAGGAAATGAAAAGAAATTGTCTCTGCCTATAGGGACCGCGTAAAAAAAAAAAAAAAACCTTCCTTTGTACCTGCGGCCATGGTATAGGAGGAATAGTCGCAGCGGTAAAGGTTATGAGACCCATTAAACAGTAAATCACAGGCAGAGCTCAGGAAGAAACAAATTAGCCGGCGACTTTCAGGCGAGGAAAGGTGCACTGAATGCCAGAGGTCAGCCGGGGTCACCATCAATAAAAAAACAAAAGGTTACAAAAACTGGCTCCAAACTTCCGCGGAGGATTATTGAGGGAAGTAAAAGGATGTCTATACGTGACGAGCCGCCATTTGTCAGCGGCAGATATCCTTCCATTTTCAGCGCTTGTTAGTGGCAAAACACAAACTTAATAAAGTTTAATAAGACGCTCCCCAAGTCCCGCGGCTACAATCAGAGCTGGGCTAGTCCATCAAGGCGCTCCTCGGTCCTGCGTTCTGTCCTCGGTTCATACAGAGGGTCGTTCTGCCGAATGCCGGTCTTCATCATTTGTGGTCTTTGTGGTAAAGAGAACCTGTCCTCTGCAAAAAAGGGCTCAAGTGTGCAGCTGTCCATTAATTAGATAAACGATCGTCTTTTTTTACCGACTCACCCCCCCCCCCCCGGCTTCGCTCTCTGCCGCAGTGCAATGACAACAACGCCATTTTGCCTGGTCCGCATCTCTGTTGCTGGGTGATGGGCCCAGCTTGAGGGAAGGTCGCTCCTCCACCCTCATTGGCCATAGGTGGTGCAGTTTATTCACAGTTGTTAGGCAGCAGTGCGGCGCTTCCTGTTCCATTCCCTCGAGCCCGATTGGCTGCGGCACTCTATTTGAACATTACAAGCCCTGACCTTGGCTTGTCTCTGGATATTGCTAACCATCTACTGCCTGCCCCGACCTTGGCTTGTCTCGGGGTAATGCTAACTATCTACTGCCTGCCTGACTTTGGCTTGTCTGTGGATATTGCTAACCATCTACTGCCTGCCCCAACCTTGGCTTGTCTCTGGATATTGCTATCTACTCCCTGCCCTGACCTTGGTTTGTCTCTGGATATTGCTATCTACTGCCTGCCCTGACCTTGGTTTGTCTCTGGATATTGCTATCTACTGCCTGCCCTGACCTTGGTTTGTCTCTGGATATTGCTATCTACTGCCTGCCCTGACCTTGGCTTGTCTCGGGGTAATGCTAACTATTTACTGCCTGCCTGACTTTGGCTTGTCTGTGGATATTGCTAACCATCTACTGCCTGCCCCAACCTTGGCTTGTCTCTGGATATTGCTATCTACTCCCTGCCCTGACCTTGGTTTGTCTCTGGATATTGCTATCTACTGCCTGCCCTGACCTTGGTTTGTCTCTGGATATTGCTATCTACTGCCTGCCCTGACCTTGGTTTGTCTCTGGATATTGCTATCTACTGCCTGCCCTGACCTTGGTTTGTCTCTGGATATTGCTATCTACTGCCTGCCCTGACCTTGGTTTGTCTTTGGATATTGCTATCCATCTACTGCCTGCCCCAACCTTGGTTTGTCTCTGGATATTGCTGTCCATCTACTGCCTGCCCTGACCTTGGCTTGTCTCTGGATATTGCTAACCATCTACTGCCTGCCCTGACCTTGGCTTGTCTCGGGGAATTGCTAACCATCTACTGCCTGCCCTGACCTTGGCTTGTCTCTGGATATTGCTAGCTATCTACTGCCTCCCCCGACTTTGGCTTGTCTCTGGATATTGCTAACCATCTACTGCCTGCCCTGACCTTGGTTTGTCTCTGGATATTGCTATCTACTGCCTGCCCTGACCTTGGTTTGTCTCTGGATATTGCTATCTACTGCCTGCCCTGACCTTGGTTTGTCTCTGGATATTGCTATCTACTGCCTGCCCTGACCTTGGCTTGTCTCTGGATATTGCTATCTACTGCCTGCCCTGACCTTGGCTTGTCTCTGGATATTGCTATCTACTGCCTGCCCCAAGCTTGGTTTGTCTCTGGATATTGCTGTCCATCTACTGCCTGCCCTGACCTTGGCTTGTCTCTGGATATTGCTAACCATCTACTGCCTGCCCTGACCTTGGCTTGTCTCTGGATATTGCTAGCTATCTACTGCCTCCCCCGACTTTGGCTTGTCTCTGGATATTGCTAACCATCTACTGCCTGCCCTGACCTTGGTTTGTCTCTGGATATTGCTATCTACTGCCTGCCCTGACCTTGGTTTGTCTCTGGATATTGCTATCTACTGCCTGCCCTGACCTTGGTTTGTCTCTGGATATTGCTATCTACTGCCTGCCCTGACCTTGGCTTGTCTCTGGATATTGCTATCTACTGCCTGCCCCAAGCTTGGTTTGTCTCTGGATATTGCTGTCCATCTACTGCCTGCCCTGACCTTGGCTTGTCTCTGGATATTGCTAACCATCTACTGCCTGCCCTGACCTCAGCTTGTCTCGGGGGAAATGCTAATCATCTACTGCCTGCCTGGACCTTGGCTTGTCTCTGGATATTGCTAACCATCTACTGCCTGCCCTGACCACAAAAAATTTCCAGATGTTCATACAGATACTCTCCTGCCATGCTGAACCCCACGGCAGATACTCCTGAAGATCCCAGGTACTCAGTCCCTGGTTCCATTGTTCCATTAGGCACTAGAAACGATGGCATTCTGATGTAAGGGGAGACCCTGATAGGGACCCTGATGTGGGGAGGGGGGCTCTGATTGGGACCCTGATGCAAGGAGTGACTCTGCTCAGGACCCTGATGTGAGGGGGGAATCTGATGGTTACTTTGATGTAAGAGGGGAGTCTGCTTGGGATCCTGATGTAATGGGGGGGGGACGTTCTGAAGGGTACTCTGCTGTAAGGGGGACTCTGATTGGGACTCTGATGTAAGGGGTGACTCTGATGTGAACCCTACTATGAAGGGAGCTCTGATGGAGACTCTTATGCAAGAAGGACTCAAATTGGGACCCTGATGTAAGAAGGGACCCTCATGTGTACTCTGATGGAAGGGGGAGCTCTGATGAGACCTTTGATGTAAGGGTGGGTTGTGATCTGGACCCTGAAATAAGGAAGACTCTGATGGGGACTCTGATGGAAGGGGGGGAGCTCTGATTGGGACCTTTGATGTAAGGGTGGGCTTTGATCGGGACTCTGATGGGGACTCTGAAGAGCTCAGGTTTGATTGCTTTGCATTCCTGTAGTTTCTTGTCAGTTTTTTCGCTCTCATTTCCCACCTCCCCTGAGCAGCACATTGATGTCACTGCCCCGCCCCCGCGCTGTAGACCCCTCATTGATACGCAGCAGGAGACGTCCCTGGAGGGGAAGCTAATACAAGTGCGGAGAGCTGCGTTCCTTTCATTCTCCGGACTTCTCACAATCAAAGTTCTCCTTACAATAATCTTGCCGTGAGCGCTGGTTTCCTCCTATGTGTGGAAATGCCCCTCCCCCCCACCGTCACCCCCCCTCCCTCCCCTTCGCCCCCCCCCACCGTCACCCCCCCACCACCGTCACACCCCCCTCCCCCGCTGACGGTGTCTAATGCGCTTCCTGCTGCACGGTATATTCCGATCACTCATCACATAAGTGGCTGGCATGAATTATTGAGGAATATGGAGGATTGGCGGCGCTCAGGCCGGCCCCTTCTATACGTTACATTGTGAATAATTCCGGGACGTTCGCAGACTTACACAGCGCAGAAACGCGTCACCCGGGAATCAGAGCGCTCCTCCGAATAAAGAATGACAATGTATCGGGGAGCCTGAATACACAGAGTCACGTACAGAGAAGAGCTGTGATTGGCTACATTGTGTGAACCTTTTGCCGGGGGACTTGTCTCCGCCTCCTTCTGTAGTTTTCTGTAGTGGGTGGAGCCTGATGGGCACCTCCCACACTCTGCTCTCCCTTGTGCAGGGTGAGTGGTCTTGTCTCCGCCTCCTTCTGTAGTTTTCTGTAGTGGGTGGAGCCTGATGGGCACCTCCCACAGCTCTCTCTATTTTGGTGCACGGTGACTTGTCTTGTCTCCACCCCCTCATGTAGTTTTCTGTAGTGGGTGGAGCCTGATGGGCCCTTCCCACTTCTCTCTCTCCTTGTGCAGGGTGACTGGTCTTGTCTCCACCCCTCTCCTATAGTTTTATACAGGCTGGGCCCCTCCCACAGCTCTGCTCTCCCTTCTTGTGCAGGGGAACTGGTCTTGTTTCCACCTCCTTCTTTAGTTTTCTGTAGTGGGTGGAGCCTGATGGTCCCCTCCCACTGATCTGCTCTCTTTCCTTGTGCAGGGGAACTGGTCTTGTCTCCGCCTCCTTCTATAGTTTTCTGTAGTGGGTGGGGCCTGATGGGCCCCTCCTACTGCTCTTCTCTCTCTCCTTGTGCAGGGTGACTGGTCTTGTCTCCGCCCCCTCTTAAAGTTCTCTGCAGGCAACCTGTATTGGGTGGAGCCTTCTTGACCCCTCCCACAGCTCTGCTCTCTCTCCTTGTGCAGGGTGGTCTTGCTCCGCCCTCTCCTGTAGTTTTCTGCAGGCTGGGCCCCTCCCACAATTCTGCTTTCTCTCCTTGTGCAGGGTGGTCTTGTCTCCGCCCCCTTCTGTAGTTTTCTGCAGGCAACTTGTAGTAGGTGGGGCCTTCTTGACCCCTCCCACAGCTCTGCTCTCTCTCCTTGTGCAGGATGGTCTTGTCTCCGCCCTCTCCCATAGTTTTCTGCAGGCTAGGCCCCTCCCACAGCTTTGCTCTCTCTTTTGAGCAGGGGGACTGGTCTTGTCTCCACCCCCTCCTGTAGTTTTCTGCAGGCAACTTGTAGTAGGTGGGGCCTACTTGACCCCTCCCACAGCTGCTCTCTCTCTCTCCTTGTGCATGGTAGTCTTCTCTCCACCCCTTCCTGTAGTGGGTGGAGCCTCCTGGGCCCCTCCCACAGCTCTGTACAGCACGGAGATGATGTCACTGCTACTTTACCTGTAATAGCTGGGTTTGCGAAGGCGTTTGGTGCACTCTAAGTGGCTATTGAGAAATACATTTCAATGAAGGTTTTTGCACCCGGAGTTCAGCTCCAATTATATGGTGTTTGGCCGTGTATTGGACCTCCTGCTGCGTCTGTGAATAACCCGGAATCCCTCGCAGTGATATTGCCGTCGCACTGACTCCCCGCTCTGCGGCTCAAGGTCCTCCGCCTGGTAAACAATTTATGTCTCTTGGAGACAGATCAGTAGGGAGCCGACACGAGGCGAGGATGTAAAGGGCACACCGTACCTACATGGAAACCAGCCAACACGTTGTAGGATGTATGGTGAGGATGCCGGAGACGGGAAGCCGTCCCTCCAAGATGCAGCAAGGTCACAGCTTTGTCTGGGGACACAAAAGGTTGTCCGCACTTCGCAAACCATAAATATCACACTTGGAGCGTGCGAGAGCGCCGCCATCTTATAGAAAAGCCACAATGAAGACATCGACACACATGAAGGAGCTTTACATGTGTTCTATGTAACCTGAGCTCACCCCACGTGTTCCTGTCTGACTGTTCGATCACCTTTACATCCACCAGTTGTGTGGTGCCAGGACCTGATTGGAATGAAATTGATGAGATAGTTTAGGTAGGTCCTCACATGACACGATTCTGGTCATTCTAAAGGAGTTGTACAGAGATTGTACAGTCTGATTGCAATGTGTATGGTGAACTTAAGGTTTTATTGCATCTCCTGATCATCTCAGATCCAGTCATTCTAGTACCTTCAGGTCCAACGGAACTTCTGCTGGGGCTTGCAGAATCCCTCTCAGGACCTCCAATGGTGCTTCCAGAATCCCTTCCAGTACTTCCAATGGTGCTCATAGAATCCCAAACAGGGCTTCCAATGGTGTTCACAGAATTCCTACCAGTACTTCCAATGGTGCTTCCAGAATCCCTGCCAGGATGCCTAATGGCACTCACAGAATCCCTTCTAGTATTTCCCATGGCACTGTCTTGCCAGGACTTCCAATAGTGCTTATAGAATCTTGGCCAGTACTTCCAATGGTGCTCCCAGAATTCCTTCCGGTACTTCTCATGGTGTTCACAGAATCCCTACCAGTACTTCCAATGGTGCTTCCAGAATCCCTGACAGAACTCCTAATGGTTCTCACAGAACCCCTTCAAATACATCCAAAGGTACTCTTGGAATTCCTGCCAGGACTTCCAATGGTGCTCATAGAATTCCAACCAGTACTTCTAATGGTGCTTCCAGAGTCCCTGCCAGAACTCCAAATGGCACTCACAGAATCCCTTCCAGTACTTCCAATGGTACTCCCACAATGCCTGCCAGGACTTCCAATGGTGCTCATAGAATCCCGACCAGGGCCTCTAAAGGTGTTCACAGAATTCTTTCCAGTACTTCCAATGGTGCTTCCAGAATCTCTGCCAGAAATCCTAATGGCACTCACAGAATCCCTTCCAGTAATTCTGATGGTATTGTCTAAATTCCTACCAGGACTTCCAGTAGTGCTCATAAAGTCTCAGCCACTGCTTCCAATGGCGCTCCCAGAATCCCTTCCAGTACTTCTCGTGGTGTTCACAGAATCCCTACCAGTACTTCAAATGTTGCTGACCCGGATTGACCTGACTACTTTCTTGCCTGCAGCCTGCCTAAGATCTCCTCTTAAGCCTAAACACTCTTCTGCTGTCTTACCCACTGCCACCCTGGATTGTCTCAACCACTCGGCTGTTGTCTTGCCTGTTGCCAACCCAGACTATCCTGACCGCTCTTCTGTTGTCTTGTCTGTTGCTGACCAAGACTGTCCTGACCGTTCTTCCGTTGTTGTGCCTGTTGCTGACCCAGACTGTCCTGACCGCTCCTGTGTTGTCTTGCATGTTGCCAACCCAGATTGTCCTGACCATTCTTCCGTTGTCTTGCCTGTTGCTGACCCAGATTGTCCTGACAGCTATTCTGTTGTCTTACCTATTGCTGACCCAGATTGTCTTGACTGCTCTTCTGTTGTCTTACCTATTGCTGACCCAGATTGTCCTGACCGCTCTTCTGTTGTATTGCTTGTTGCCTACCCAGATTGTCCTGACCGCTCTTCTCTTGTCTTGCCTGTTGCTGACCCAGATTGTCCTGACCGCTCTTCTGTTGTCTTACCTATTGCAGACCCAGATTGTCCTGACAGCTCTTCTGTTGTATTGCTTGTTGCTGACCAAGACTGTCCTGAACATTCTTCTGTTGTCTTACCTATTGCTGACCCAGACTGTCCTGACAGCTCTTCTTTTGTCTTGCCTGTTGCCGACCCAAATTGTTCTGACCGCTCTTCTGTTGTCTTGCCTGTTGCTGACCAAGACTGTCCTGAACATTCTTCTGTTGTCTTACCTATTGCTGACCCAGACTGTCCTGACAGCTCTTCTTTTGTCTTGCCTGTTGCCGACCCAAATTGTTCTGACCGCTCTTCTGTTGTCTTGCCTGTTGCTGACCAAGACCATCCTGAACATTCTTCTGTTGTCTTACGTATTGCTGACCCAGACTGTCCTGACAGCTCTTCTTTTGTCTTGCCTGTTGCCGAACCAAATTGTCCTGACAGCTTTTCTATTGTCTTGCCTGTTGCCCACTTGAACTGTCTTGATGGCTTCTGGGCCATCTATCCCGTTGCCATTCCAAAATGTCTTGGCCTCTCCTTTGCTGCCTTGCTGTTGCCAACCTCTGCCGGGACCAGACCATTCTCTAGCCACTCGCTGTTGTCTGTCTCCACATCTTAGCCTCCTTATCCCTGCTCAGTCTGGTGGGGCGATCCCGAGGCCTGTGACCCGGCACCAGCATGCAGTGAAACCCATCCTCACCATCAGGATGATTAGAACGATCCAACTTGCAATAACAGAAAACAACCAATCAGAAATCACTCTTTACCGATTTGCCTCTTGGGGTACCTTTAGATTTCGCAGTAGGTTTTAACGCACACAATGAAGCCGAGTTCAACTGTAGAAAACAATTCTCTCTCCTCCTCCCGCAGCTCATGAAACAAATAAAATATTAATCCTCACTCTAATCATTTCCTGTCCGGACTATTCTGTACTAACAGGCTCACCGCTCGGCAATTAGCATCGCTTCAGTCAGAATCACTTTACTTCCCAATCACCTACCTATCTCCTCCGACTTCAGTCCTCCTTGTGAAATGAATTCTGATTGGTTTTTAATTTTATATTTGTCACGGTCAGGGGTCAGGGGCAGGTGCGGGGGGTGCGGTCTGCACGGGGTGACACCGACCGCACGGGGTGACACCGGACCCACTGCACAAAAAGGTACGTTGTAAAGCAAGCCGACGATCCCCGCAGGATGGATCCGAACCATCCTGTGGGGATCGTCAGTTTTCTTTACAACTTACCTTTTCTTGGAGCGGTTCCGGTGTCACCCCGTATAGGTTGCATGCAGACGATCCTGCGGGGTGACACCGGTGCATCGGCAAGATGTGCTTCCCATGTAGATATGTCCCCCTGAAGCAACTGCGCATGTCCCGGTTTCAGGCACGATCAATCGATGATAGAACTACTGCTATCATCGATTGATCGTGCCTGAAACCGGGACATGCGCAGTTGTCCCGGATCCGCTCCAAGAAAAGGGAAGTTGTAAAGAAAGCCGACGATCCCCGCAGGATGGATCGGATCTGCAGATTGAGCATAATGGATCAGAATCCAATCCATGATGCTCAATCCGCAGATCTGATCCATTCTGCGGGGATCGTCGGAGGGGGTGTCACCAAGTGTTACCGCACCGGGTGACACCAACCCTAGGGACGCCTCTGGTCAGGGGTCAGGCTCGGTGATCAGTAGATATAGCAGTAGAAAAGCTCCCACCAACCAGCTGGATAGGTATACAAGCAGGCCACCCTGACGGATGACAGGCTCACCCAAGGTGCGTGGTCTAAGCACTTACCGATGTTCACCAGAACTCCTGATGGTGGGGATGGTCTTTGTGGCATGTCAGTACCAGATCGGTCCTCAGGATCTCCCCACCAGGAGGTGGCCCAGCCAATGTCCAGTAGCAGATTTAGCAGGTAGGGATCAAGCAGAAGCGTAGTCAGTAAACAAGTCAAAGGTTAGAGGTTGGGATCGATAGGAAGCATAGTTGAGGAACAAGCCAAAAGTCGGTAACAAGTGGTATCAGAGATACGGATGGCAGCAAAGTGACCAGAGCAAGGTATTGGCTGGAGAGAGCACAGTAATCTGGCAAACAGGAAGTTCAAAGGCGTGGCTTATACAGGAATTTCATGGAAGGAGCAAAGGGTTCAAGGATCACCTAAAACAAGGTGCAGGACAAGATGCTGTCCAACATCTCCGGTGGCTCAGCAAAGAGAGCTACTGCCAGACGCAGCAGAGGTTGTGGATTCAGATCCTGGTCCTGACATATTTCCTTTCTACTGTACAGATATAATGCAAGTCTCTGAAATCTTTATGACAAAAGCAGAAGGTCCCAAGAAAAAGCCAACACGCTTCAGGGGCTGCCCCCCCATTCATCAATAAAATCAATAAAAAATAATAAAATGTACGGTAATTTTATATTTGAATCCTGATTTCTGGATAGAGACAGACAATGGCTGGACCTCGCCCAGTGTTCTGCGGTTTCTCTCTGACCCTAGCGGGGGGTCAGGTGGTGACAACCATGACATTATAATATCACATCTTCTTAGAGGATCTCTTCAGCTGATGGTAATACAGAGAATGGTGTCACAACAGACTCAGAAATCCATAGATAATTCCAGGCTGCGGTCCGGGGTGAGCGCTCCGCATCAATACTGCGCTGTAAGCAGGGTCAGCCAGTCGCGGTGCGCCCAGGATGAGGTCAAAGCTATATTTAATAATGAAGAGCGGGGTCACCCGAGGGGGTCACACATGAACTATTATAAGGACAATGGCAGAGCCGGAGGGAGATACAGTGACAGTATACGCCATGAACACCGGGGATACGCCATGAACACCGAGGATACGCCATGAACACCGAGGATACGCCATGAACACCGAGGATACGCCATGAACACCGGGGATACGCCATGAACACCGAGGATACGCCATGAACACCGGGGATACGCCATGAACACCGAGGATACGCCATGAACACCGGGGATACGCCATGAACACCGGGGATACGCCATGAACACCGAGGATACGCCATGAACACCGAGGATACGCCATGAACACCGGGGATACACATTGAACACCGAGGACACGCCATGAACACCGAGGACACGCCATGAACACCGAGGATACGCCATGAACACCGAGGACACGCCATGAACACCGAGGATACGCCATGAACACCGAGGATACGCCATGAACACCGGGGATACGTCATGAACACCGGGGATACTCCGTGAACACCGAGGATACGCCATGAACACCGAGGATACGCCATGAACACCGAGGACACGCCTTGAACACCGAGGATACGCCATGAACACCGGGGATACGCCATGAACACCGAGGACACGCCTTGAACACCGAGGATACGCCATGAACACCGGGGATACGCCATGAACACCGAGGATACGCCATGAACACCGAGGATACGCCATGAACACCGGGGATACTCCATTAACACCGGGGATACGCCATGAACACCGAGGATACGCCATGAACACCGGGGATACTCCGTGAACACCGGGGATACGCCATGAACACCAGGGATACGCCATGAACACCGGGGATACTCCGTGAACACCGAGGATACGCCATGAACACCGAGGATACGCCATGAACACCGAGGACACGCCATGAACACCGAGGATACGCCATGAACACCGGGGATACGCCATGAACACCGAGGATACGCCATGAACACCGGGGATACGCCATGAACACCGGGGATACGCCATGAACACCGGGGATACGCCATGAACACCGAGGATACGCCATGAACACCGGGGATACGCCATGAACACCGAGGACACGCCATGAACACCGAGGATACGCCATGAACACGAGGATACGCCATGAACACCGGGGATACTCCGTGAACACCGGGGATACTCCATTAACACCGGGGATAGGCCATGAACACCGGGGAGCGGCTCACACATGTGTATGAATTCCGTACACACTCATTATTTTATGTCTTTATTTATATTTTATTCCAGTTTTTACATGCGGGCCAAGCTGTCCAACAAATGATGGATACAGGCAATAGGACGAGCCATATGAGGCTGGCGAGGGGTTCTTACAATGGTCACATTCAATTCATATGGTTTAAACCGCGATTCCAAAAGAATAATTCATTAAAACGTGTGAGCGAGAGTTGCACTTTAATGTGTTTGCCTGCTACTTAACCCCTTCCAGTCCGGACACTTCCCCCCC
>NW_028320579.1:0-56193 GCF_062004578.1 Staurois parvus
TGACGGCTAGTATTTTAAACACAACTGTATGTATGGTACATAGGAAAAAAAAAATTCTACGGATGCCTCCTGGTCCACACAATGCACCCTTCTACGTTACCACAAACTTGGAAGCCCACATTTCTAAAATGTTTTTCACAAGACATGGAGGAGCCAGTTTGGGGTGGAGGAACTTGACTGTCCTGCACAGAGTCCTGACCTCAACCCCATAGAACACCTTTGGGATGAATTAGAGATGAGACTGTGAGCCAGGCCTCCTCCCCCGACATCAGTGCCTCCTCCCCCGACATCAGTGCCTGACCTGACAAATGTGCTTCTGGAAGAATGGTCCAACCTTCCCATAGACACCCTCCTAAACCTTGTGGACGGCCTTCCCAGAAGAGTTGAAGCTGTTATAGCTGCAAAGGGCGGGGCCAACTCAATATTGAACCCTACGAACTAAGACTGGGGGGCCATTAAAGGTCATGTGCGTGGAAAGGGCGGGGCCAACTCAATATTGAACCCTACGGACTAAGACTGGGGGGCCATTAAAGGTCATGTGTGTTGAAAGGGCGGGGCCAACTCAATATTGAACCCTACGGACTGAGACTGGGGGGGCCATTAAAGGTCATGTGGGTGGAAAGGGCGGGGCCGACTCAATATTGAACCCTACGGACTGAGACTGGGGGGCCATTAAAGGTCATGTGGGTGGAAAGGGCGGGGCCGACTCAAGATTGAACCCTACGGACTGAGACTGGGGAGCCATTAAAGGTCATGTGGGTGGAAAGGGCGGGGCCAACTCAATATTGAACCCTACGGACTAAGACTGGGGGGCCATTAAAGGTCATGTGCGTGGAAAGGGCGGGGCCAACTCAATATTGAACCCTACGGACTAAGACTGGGGGGCCATTAAAGGTCATGTGTGTTGAAAGGGCGGGGCCAACTCAATATTGAACCCTACGGACTGAGACTGGGGGGGCCATTAAAGGTCATGTGGGTGGAAAGGGCGGGGCCGACTCAATATTGAACCCTACGGACTGAGACTGGGGGGCCATTAAAGGTCATGTGGGTGGAAAGGGCGGGGCCGACTCAAGATTGAACCCTACGGACTGAGACTGGGGAGCCATTAAAGGTCATGTGGGTGGAAAGGGCGGGGCCAACTCAATATTGAACCCTACGGACTAAGACTGGGGGGCCATTAAAGGTCATGTGCGTGGAAAGGGCGGGGCCAACTCAATATTGACCCCTACGGACTAAGACTGGGGGGCCATTAAAGGTCATGTGTGTGGAAAGGGCGGGGCCGACTCAATATTGAACCCTATGGACTGAGACTGGGGGGCCATTAAAGGTCATGTGTGTGGAAAGGGCGGGGCCAACTCAATATTGAACCCTACGGACTAAGACTGGGAGGCCATTAAAGGTCATGTGGGTGGAAAGGGCGGGGCCGACTCAATATTGAACCCTACGGACTAAGACTGGGGGCCATTAAAGGTCATGTGGGTGGAAAGGGCGGGGCCAACTGAATATTGGACCCTACGGACTAAGACTGGGGGGCCATTAAAGTTCATGTGCGTGGAAAGGGCGGGGCCGACTCAATATTGACCCCTACGGACTGAGACTGGGGGGCCATTAAAGGTCATGTGCGTGGAAAGGGCGGGGCCGACTCAACATTGAACCCTACCGACTGAGACTGGGGGGCCATTAAAGGGTCATGTGGGTGGAAAGGGCGGGGCCAACTCAATATTGAACCCTACGGACTAAGACTGGGGGGCCATTAAAGGTCATGTGGGTGGAAAGGGCGGGGCCCAATACTTGGGGCAATGTGGTGTAGGTTGGAGAAACCATAGTGGTGAGTGAAGAGTCTGCTGGAGGATGAGAGGTTCCTGGAGACGGCAGAAATGGTGAATGTTGTTGTCACCGGGTGACACATTCACAACTGTAGACTGGTTGGTGGAAAATACAGAGGAGACCAAAGTTCAGCCTTTCGCTCCATAAATAATCGCTCACATTTAGAAAAAGAAAATGTCCCTGATATAACAGCAGCTTCAGTTCCCATGGGGGGGGGGAGTGACTTGACCTTGCAACCCTGGCGGTGATCAGTGGAGGTCCATGGACCAGGGGCGGACTGACCATTTGGAAACTCAGGTACTGCCTGAGGGCCCGGGGTCAGTAGGGGCCCCATGAGATGCCCCTGGTACCTTTTTCATAGGTTCTTTTGAGTTTGGGCAAGGACACGGGCCCCATGATCCCCTATTGCCCGGGGGCCCCATGAGTTGTCAGTCCGCCTCTGCCATGGACCAGCAGAGGTCAGTAGATGACACGTTCTCACCTTCCGGGACCCCCGGCGTTGGCTCCAACGTGAGGGGAAAACACAGCTGCCCTCCCCCCACAACTCTCATCCAAGTGCCACATCAACGTTATTATATAACAATTTATTACGCTCATTTACCGCCCCCCTCCCCTCCCCCACTGTATGGGCCGTGGAAGCGTGGACAACGCGTCGTCATGCAGTGAGCTCCCCGGTATATGTTGGTGCCATCCCTCCTAATAATCCAGACAGTAAAGTCTCATCATCGGGGCCCTGGGGCCAGCACTTCCTACAGGGTGACAACGCTCCGTCCCTGAGCTCTAACAAAGGGGGCGTGGCCCTGGAAAGGCATCAGTCATACGGGGGGGGGGGGGGTCTTCCTTCTGCTTTAAAATGTGTGAATGTTATAACTGCACTGATCCCCCCAACCCCCCCCCCCCATCATAATAATACCCCCCTCCCCCCACACACCCTCCTATAATATTAATACTGTGACACTGTATGTACATATCACCCCCCCCCCCCACTGAACCATTACCGCCCCCCCCAGTGATATACATAGTAATGTATGTAGATATATCTACAATGACCCCCTTATAATATTACCCCCCAATAATTCCCCCCAATAATATCCCCCTTATATTACCTCCCCCTATAATTTCACCCCCAATAATATCCCCCATGATATTATCCCCCTTATATTACCTCCCCACTATAATATCACCCCCCCCGTTATATTACCTCCCCCCTATAATACCACCCCCCATAATATCCCCCTTATATTACCTCCCCCTATAATATCACCCCCAATAATACCCCCATAATATCCCCCTTATATTACCTCCCCCTATAATATCACCCCCAATAATACCCCCCATGATATTATCCCCCTCAGGGGTGGACTGACCATTTGGAAACTCGGCACTGCCCGAGGGCCCGGGGTCAGTAGGGGGCCCCATGAGATGCCCCTGGTACCTTTTTCATAGGCTTTTTTGAGTTTGGGCAAGAACACAGGGGCCCCATGATCCCCTATTGCCTGGGGGCCCCATGATCCCCTATTGCCCGGGGCCCCATGAGTTGTCAGTCCACCCATGCTCCACCCATAATATCACCCCCAATAATACCCCCCTTATATTACCTCCCCCTATAATATACCCCCCCCCCCCCCTTTCTCTCAATATATAAATCCGGTAACAATGTAACAGTTGTGACTCTTCCGGTTCCTTATGTCTGATTGGTTTCTATAGAACCTCCTCCAGGGTGATAAGGGCCCCCGGGGGCCACACAGGCTCTCTCCTCCAGGTACAGCGGCAGGTAGATTATCAGCCAATGAGGTGCGAGGTGGGCGGGGCCAGGCTTGGGAGGCGCAGGTTACAGGTGGGCGGTCAGTCGGTCGGTCGCGGATGGGATCGCTCGTGTAGCCCGGAGGAGGGTCACATGATTACCGACTGCCATGGCCCGGGAGGTGCCCGCGGTGCCGGATGACGCCCTATTCCGGGAGTTCCAGACCCGATGTGACGACAACGACGGCTGGACGACCTGCTACAACAAGTCCGGGATCGGGGTGTGGATGAGGCCGCCCGACGGGGGGAGGGGCGGATCGGTACACACGGTGAAGGTAGGTGAGGGGGCGGGGCTACCGGACCGGTGCACGGGGGGGGGGGGGGCGATATCGCATCTGAGAACTCATAGATCGGGGCGAATGTCAGGTGTGTCTATGTACAGAGAGCCGACTCCCTCCATACATTGTACAATCTCCCATAGATCCGACCATCCAATCTCCCATAGATCCAATCCAATCGTCCAATCCCCCATAGATCCGACCCGACCGTCCAATCTCCCATAGATCCAATCATACAATCTCCCATAGATCCGACCGTCCAATCTCCCATAGATCCGATCCGACCGTCCAATCTCCCATAGATCCAATCATACAATCTCCCATAGATCTGACCGTCCAATCCCCCATAGATTCAACCGTCCAATCTCCCATAGATCCGACCCGACCGTCCAATCTCCCATAGATCCGATCCGACCGTCCAATCTCCCATAGATCCAATCATACAATCTCCCATAGATCCGACCGTCCAATCTCCCATAGATCCGACCGTCCAATCTCCCATAGATCCGATCCGACCGTCCAATCTCCCATAGATCCGATCCGACCGTCCAATCTCCCATAGATCCAATCATACAATCTCCCATAGATCTGATCCGACCGTCCAATCTCCCATAGATCCAATCATACAATCTCCCATAGATCCGATCCGACCGTCCAATCTCCCATAGATCCGACCGTCCAATCTCCCATAGATCCGATCCGACCGTCCAATCTCCCATAGATTTGACCGTCCAATCTCCCATAGATCCGATCCGACCGTCCAATCTCCCATAGATCCGACCATCCAATCTCCCATAGATCCGACCCGACCGTCCAATCTCCCATAGATCCGACCCGACCGTCCAATCTCCCATAGATCCGACCCGACCGTCCAATCTCCCATAGATCCGACCGTCCAATCTCCCATAGATCCGACCGTCCAATCCCCCATAGATTCAACCGTCCAATCTCCCATAGATCCGACCCGACCGTCCAATCTCCCATAGATCCGACCCGACCGTCCAATCTCCCATAGATCCGACCCGACCGTCCAATCTCCCATAGATCCAATCATACAATCTCCCATAGATTTGACCGTCCAATCTCCCATAGATCCGATCCGACCGTCCAATCTCCCATAGATCCGATCCGACTGTCCAATCTCCCATAGATCCGACCATCCAATCTCCCATAGATCCGATCCGACCGTCCAATCTCCCATAGATCTGACCGTCCAATCTCCCATAGATCTGACCGTCCAATCTCCCATAGATCTGACCGTCCAATCCCCCATAGATTCAACCGTCCAATCTCCCATAGATCCGACCCGACTGTCCAATCTCCCATAGATCCGTCCCGACCGTCCAATCTCCCATAGATCCGATCCGACCGTCCAATCTCCCATAGATCCAATCATACAATCTCCCATAGATCCGACCGTCCAATCTCCCATAGATCCGATCGGACCGTCCAATCTCCCATAGATCCGATCGGACCGTCCAATCTCCCATAGATCCGATCGGACCGTCCAATCTCCCATAGATCCGATCCGACCGTCCAATCTCCCATAGATCCGATCCGACCGTCCAATCTCCCATAGATCCGATCCGACCGTCCAATCTCCCATAGATCCGATCCGACCGTCCAATCTCCCATAGATCCGATTCAACCGTCCAGTCCCCCATAGATCCAATCCAATCGTACAATCTCCTATAGATCCAATCGACATGCTGTGCATTTTCTTGCACTGTGATAGGAGGAAAGTTCTGGGGGGTCTGGATGACAGAGGAAGGTAGATGAGATTTTTTGGGGGGCTCCTAACTGTGAAGAAGAAAGAAGATTCGGGGGGTCGGGATGGAGGAGGAAGGTCCCTGGGGGGCTGGGATGGAGGAGGAATTGATCTGTGAGCTTCTCATTGGCTCATTGATAACTATTGATCCGGGAGGGTCATCTCCAGCCTCCACCGCGGCCTTTGCACCCTCCCATCCTCCCTCACATGACAACCCTCTCTGTACACTTCCTCTGTGGTGAGGACGCGGCTGACGCTTTGTTCTCCGTGTTTCTAGTGAAGCTTCCCTTTTATCTCTGTACAGGATGTTGTTTGACCGCACGCCCCGAACATTGACACCCCCCCCACCCCACCCCACCCGGGGGGGTCACAGGAAACCGCACATCCTCTGAGCCAGCAAGAAATGTGATATCTGCAGGAAGCTCTATACCAACGTATGAGTGTCGGGGCTCATCCACCCCATAATGACACCCCATCATTCCAATCATCCCCGGTGATCCCGCCATGGAGGTCACTTCCTGTTATAGGGTGACAACCCTCTGTCCCTGTCTGACAATTGTGCTCTTGTGTTGTCACCCTGGTAATGCCGCCAGAAATAGGGTGACAACGCTCTGTTCCTGCCTCCCAATTGTGCTCCTGTGTTGTCACCTTGGTAATTTCGCCATAAAGGTGCTTTCTCAGTCACTTGCTGTTACAGGGTGACAACGCTTTGTTCCTGTCTCCCAGTTGTGTTCCTGTGTTGTCACCCAGGCGATCCCGTCAGAAAGGTTCTTGTTCAGACACTTCCTGTTATAGGGTGGCAATGCCCTGTCCCTGTCTTCCAAATGAGCTCCTGTGTTGTCACCCTGGTGATCTTGCCAGATATGTTCTTGTTCAGGCACTTCTTATAGGGTGACAATGCTCTGCCCATCTCCAAATTTGAGCTTCTGTGTTGTCACCCTGGTAATGCTGCCAGAAATAGGGTGACAATGCAATGTTTTTGTCTCTCAATTGTGCTCCTGTGTTGTCACCTAAGTGATCCCGCTATGGAGGTCCTTGCTCAGGCACATCCTGATATATGGGTGACAACACTCTGTTCCTGTCTCCCAGTTGTGCTCCTGTGTTGTCACCCTGGTGGTCCCGCCAGAAATGTTCTTGTTCAGGCACTTCTTCTTATAGGGTGACAATGCTCTGCCCATCTCCAAATCGTGCTTCTGTGTTGTCACCCTGGTACTGTTCCTGTCTCCCAATTGTGCTCCTGTGTTGTCACCCTGGTGATCCCGCCATGGAGATCCTTGCTCAGGCACTTCCTGTTATAGGGTGACAACGCTCTGTTTCTGTCTCCCAGTTGTGCTCCTGTGTTGTCACCCTGGTGATCCTGCCATGGAGATCCTTGCTCAGGCACTTCCTGTTATAGGGTGACAACGCTCTGTCCATCTCCAAATTGTGCTTCTGTGTTGTCACCTTAGTAATTCCGCCAGAAAGGTGCTTTCTCAGGCACTTCCTGTTATAGGGTGACAACACCAGAAATAGGGTGACCATGCAATGTCTCTGTCTCTCAATTGTGCTCCTGTGTTGTCACCTAAGTGATCCCGCTATGGAGATCCTGGCTCAGGCACTTCCTGTTATAGGGTGACAACGCTCTGTTCCTGTCTCCAGGTTGTATTCCTGTGTTGTCACCCTGGTGATCCCGCCAGAAAGGTTCTTGTTTAGGCACTTCTTCATATAGGGTGACAACGCTCTGCCCATCTCCAAATTGTGCTTCTGTGTTGTCACCCTGGTGATCCCACTATGAAGATCCTTGCTTATTCACTTCCTGTTATAGGGTGACAACACCAGAAATAGGGTGACAGTGCAATGTTTCAGTCTCTCAATTGTGCTCCTGTGTTGTCACCTAAGTGATGCCGCCATGGAGATCCTCGCTCAGGCACTTCCTGTTATAGGGTGACAACGCTCTATATCTGTCTCCCAATCGTGTTCCTGTGTTGACATCCCGGTGATCCCGCCATGGAGGTCCTTGCTCAGGCATTTCCTGTAATAGGGTGACACCGCTCTGTCCATGTTTCCCAATCATGCTCCTATGTTGTCGTCCTGGTGATCCCGCCATGGAGGTCCTTGCTCAGGCACTTCCTGTTATAGGGTGACAACGCTCTCTCCCTGTCTCCTAATCGTGCTCCTGTGTTTTCATCTTGGTGATCCCGCCATGGAGGTCCTTGCTCAGGCACTTCCTGTTATAGGGTGACAACGCTCTATATCTGTCTCCCAATCGCGCTCCTGTGTTTTCATCTTGGTGATCCCGCCATGGAGGTCCTTGCTCAGGCACTTCCTGTTATATGGTGACACCGCTCTGTCCATGTTTCCCAATCATGCTCCAGTGTCGTCCTGGTGATCCCGCCATGGAGGTCCTTGCTCAGGCACTTCCTGTTATAGGGTGACAATGCTCTGTTCCTGTCTCCCAGTTGTGCTCCTGTGTTGTCACCCTGGTGATCCCGCCAGAAATGTTCTTGTTCAGGCACTTCTTCTTATAGGGTGACAATGCTCTGTCCATCTCCAAATTGTGCTTCTGTGTTGTCACCTTAGTAATTCCGCCAGAAAGGTGCTTTCTCAGGCACTTCCTGTTATAGGGTGACAACACCAGAAATAGGGTGACCATGCAATGTTTCTGTCTCTCAATTGTGCTCCTGTGTTGTCACCTAAGTGATCCCGCTATTGAGATCCTGGCTCAGGCACTTCCTGTTATAGGGTGACAACGCTCTGTTCCTGTCTCCAGGTTGTATTCCTGTGTTGTCACCCTGGTGATCCCGCCAGAAAGGTTCTTGTTCAGGCACTTCTTCATATAGGGTGACAACGCTCTGCCCATCTCCAAATTGTGCTTCTGTGTTGTCACCCTGGTGATCCCACTATGAAGATCCTTGCTTATTCACTTCCTGTTATAGGGTGACAACACCAGAAATAGGGTGACAGTGCAATGTTTCTGTCTCTCAATTGTGCTCCTGTGTTGTCACCTAAGTGATGCCGCCATGGAGATCCTCGCTCAGGCACTTCCTGTTATAGGGTGACAACGTTCTGCTCCTGTCTCAGAAAGTAGGTGATCTGGTTGTCGGTGTCATTGATCACATCAGTGCTTGCAGTTCCGGTGGCAGAAAAAAGGAAGTAGAACCGGAGGCATTTTTCTTGCATAGAACTGCGCTGGAACGCGGTAAAACGCATAAAAAACACTGGAATGCATCAAAAACGCACCGGAACACTTCCAAACGCACGTACAGAACCACAGCTGGACTACGTTTCTGTAGTGTGAACCGACCCGAAATAGGGACATGTGCGTTTTTTATGCGTTTTACCGCGTTCCAGTGCAGTTCTGTGCAGAAAAAATGCCGCCTGTTCTACTTTTTTTTTTTTTTTTTTCTGCCACCAGAACTGCCAGCACTGATGTGATCTCCGACACCGACAACCCGATCGCTGACTTTCTGTGCGTTTTGGATGCTGAAAAAACTGAACCGCATGGAGTGTGAACCGGCCTTAAAGGGTAACTCCCCTCATGTAAGAAGAAAAGCATAACAATGGAACACTCCCGGTCATGAACAAAGACACAAGTCTGTCTACTTCAACCAATAGGAGACTTCCGCCTGCGGATCCGTGTATTCCTCACAACCAATAGGAGACTTCCGCCTGTAGATCTGTGTATTCCTCACAACCAATAGGAGACCTCCACCTGCAGATCCGTGTATTCCTCACAACCAATAGCAGACATCCACCTGCGGATCCGTGTATTCCTCACAACCAATAGGAGACCTCCGCCTGCAGATCCGTGTATTCCTCACAACCAATAGGAGACCTCCGCCTGCAGATCCGCGTATTCCTCACAACCAATAGGAGACCTCCGCCTGCAGATCCGTGTATTCCTCACAACCAATAGGAGACCTCCGCCTGCGGATCCGTGTATTCCTCACAACCAATAGGAGACTTCCGCCTGTAGATCTGTGTATTCTTCACAACCAATAGGAGATCTCCGCCTGCAGATCCGTGTATTCCTCACAACCAATAGGAGACCTCCGCCTGCAGATCCGTGTATTCCTCACAACCAATAGGAGACCTCCGCCTGCAGATCCGCGTATTCCTCACAACCAATAGGAGACCTCTGCCTGCAGATCCGTGTATTCCTCACAACCAATAGGAGATCTCCGCCTGCAGATCCGTGTATTCCTCACAACCAATAGGAGACCTCCGCCTGCGGATCCGTGTATTCCTCACAACCAATAGGAGACCTCCGCCTGTAGATCTGTGTATTCTTCACAACCAATAGGAGACCTCCGCCTGCAGATCCGTGTATTCCTCACAACCAATAGGAGATCTCCGCCTGCAGATCCGTGTATTCCTCACAACCAATAGGAGACCTCCGCCTGCGGATCCGTGTATTCCTCACAACCAATAGGAGACCTCCGCCTGTAGATCTGTGTATTCTTCACAACCAATAGGAGATCTCCGCCTGCAGATCCGTGTATTCCTCACAACCAATAGGAGACCTCCGCCTGCAGATCCGTGTATTCCTCACAACCAATAGGAGATCTCCGCCTGCAGATCCACGTATTCCTCACAACCAATAGGAGACCTCCGCCTGCGGATCCGTGTATTCCTCATATCCAGAGCTGGGTGGCATTAACAATCGCCTTTCCTCTCCAATCTGCAGATCCGTCATTTCCAGACAATTCAGCGCCATGTCTTCTGCTTCCCCGGCCAGCTTGCTGCGGAGATGGACCCTCTGTGTGGAAGCAGCGGTCTCTCTGGCCCCCCCCCACTGAGTTGGATGTAGAGCACTCCAATCAACAAAACTCCTGTTCCCAGCTGATTGGAGGGCTCTGACTCAGCAGGGGGAGGGGTCTGTTGGACCTCTGCAGAGAGACCGCTGCTTCTACATAGAAAGCAAGCTGGCCGCGGGCAGACTCTTCTACTCGGGCTGTGGCTGCTTCTCAAAGAAAACCAACTGTAAGACATTGTGCCCCATCATTGGTGTCAGTGGGAGGAATAGTGTTCCATCATTGGTGTCAGTGGGAGGAATAGTGCCCCTTCCTTGGTGTCAGTGGGAGGAATAGTGTCCCATCATTGGTGTCAGTGGGAGGAATAGTGCCCCATCATTGGTGTCAGTGGGAGGAATAATGCCCCATCATTGGTGTCAGTGGGAGGAATAGTGTCCCCATCATTGGTGTCAGTGGGAGGAATAGTGCCCCATCATTGGTGTCAGTGGGAGGAATAGTGTTCCATCATTGGTGTCAGTGGGAGGAATAGTGTTCCATCATTGGTGTCAGTGGGAGGAATAGTGTTCCATCATTGGTGTCAGTGGGAGGAATAGTGCCCCATCATTGGTGTCAGTGGGAGGAATAGTGCCCCATCATTGGTGTCAGTGGGAGGAATAGTGTTCCATCATTGGTGTCAGTGGGAGGAATAGTGCCCCTTCCTTGGTGTCAGTGGGAGGAATAGTGTCCCATCATTGGTGTCAGTGGGAGGAATAGTGCCCCATCATTGGTGTCAGTGGGAGGAATAGTGTTCCATCATTGGTGTCAGTGGGAGGAATAGTGTTCCATCATTGGTGTCAGTGGGAGGAATAGTGCCCCATCATTGGTGTCAGTGGGAGGAATAGTGCCCCATCATTGGTGTCAGTGGGAGGAATAGTGTTCCATCATTGGTGTCAGTGGGAGGAATAGTGCCCCTTCCTTGGTGTCAGTGGGAGGAATAGTGTCCCATCATTGGTGTCAGTGGGAGGAATAGTGCCCCATCATTGGTGTCAGTGGGAGGAATAGTGCCCCATCATTGGTGTCAGTGGGAGGAATAGTGCCCCATCATTGGTGTCAGTGGGAGGAATAGTGCCCCATCATTGGTGTCAGTGGGAGGAATAGTGCCCCATCATTGGTGTCAGTGGGAGGAATAGTGCCCCATCATTGGTGTCAGTGGGAGGAATAGTGCCCCATCATTGGTGTCAGTGGGAGGAATAGTGCCCCATCATTGGTGTCAGTGGGAGGAATAGTGCCCCATCATTGGTATCAGTGGGAGGAATAGTGCCCCATCATTGGTGTCAGTGGGGGGAATAGTGCCCCATCATTGGTGTCAGTGGGAAGAATAGTGCCCCATCATTGGTGTCAGTGGGAGGAATAGTGCCCCATCATTGGTGTCAGTGGGGGGAATAGTGCCCCATCATTGGTGTCAGTGGGAAGAATAGTGCCCCATCATTGGTGTCAGTGGGAGGAACAATGTGTGAAACCTTTAATAATGGCGCTCCCTCTGGCTCCTCCCCCAGGGACGTATGACTTTCCCGGACGTGGCGGTGGAGACGGTGTATGACGTTCTCCATGACATCGAATATCGCAGGAAGTGGGACGTGACGATGATTGAGACCCGGGACATCGCCCGCCTCTCTCTGAACGCCGACGTCGGATATTACTCCTGTAAGTGTGAACACACCGGGTGGGGGGGGGGGTGATGTAGGGGGGCGACATTCTTCTGCTGACTCTCCTCCCCCTCCTAGGGAAGTGCCCCAAGCCTCTGAAGAACCGCGACGTGGTCACCCTTCGCTCCTGGCTCGCATTGCCCGACTCGTATACCATCATCAACTTCTCCGTCAAACACGACGTAAGTCGCAGCTCCTCCCACAAATCGATCGTTCATCATCGTCCAATCCCAGGGGGACCCCGCCCCATTTTCTGTTTGTAGATATCTGCAGCTTTTATTTCAATGATCCCACCAAGAAGGTCACTTCCTGTTCTAGGGTGTCAACGCTCTGTCCCTGTCTTCCAATTGTGGTCCTGTGTTGTCACCCTGTCACATGGGCATTCATGTAGGTCACTTCCTGTTCTAGGATGTGTTGTCACCCTGGTGATCCTGCCATGAAGGTCCTTTTTCAGGCACTTCCTGTTACAAGGTGACAACTTTCTGTCCCTGCCCCAAAATTGTGCTCCTGTGTTGTCACCCTGTCACATGGGCATTCATGCAGGTCACTTCCTGTTATAGGGTGACAACGCTCTGTCCCTGCCTCCCAATTGTGCTCCTGTGTTGTCACCCTGGTGAGCCTGCCAAGAAGGTCCATTTTCAGGCACTTCCTGTTACAAGGTGACAACGCTCAGTCCCTGTCTCCAAATTGTGCTTCTGTGTTGCCACCTTGGTAATGCCGCCAGAAATAGGATGACAATGCTCTGTCCCCGCCTCCCAATTTTGCTCCTGTGTTGTCACCCTGTCACATGGGCTTTCACTAGATTTTTTAATGGAGGTCACTTCTTGTTATAGGGTGACAACGCTCTGTCCCTGCCTCCCAATTGTGCTCCTGTGTTGTCACCCTGTCACATGGAGACTACAAGCATCCCATCAGTCGCAGGGCCCAGAAATGACAGCTAACTGGGACCAAACCCAAGCCTGAAGCCCAAGCTTATTACTTCTGGTGATCCCGCCATGAATGGTCCTTCAGCCTCTTCTTGTTATAGGGTGACAACACTCTTTCCCTGTCACCGGATTGTTCTCCTGTGTTGTCACCCTGGTTTGCACAGGAGCCTACAAGCATCCCATCAGTTGTGGGGCTCAGCAATGACAGCCAACTTCAGACCAAACCCAAGCTCCTCATTACTGGTGATCCCGCCATGAAAAGGTCCTCGTTTGGGCACTTCCTGTTATAGGGTGACAACACTCTGGCCCTGTTCCCCCATTGTTCTCCTGCGTTGTCACCCTGTCACATGGGCTTCCAATGGAGACAACAAGAGGACATCTCAGGACACATTACACAGACACTGTGCACGGTTGTCACCATCAGGAAACCTGGAGTTTGTTCTGTGGCAGGGGCATCCCGTCAGCGAGGCAAAGCGGGGCGCTCAGTAGGGGGCAGCACTGAGGCCGGAACATCCGTACTGTTGCCTTGTATGCTCCTGGGGGGCAGTAAAATGACAAACTATCCACGCTCTTGGCACAAACCTGTCCTTTTCTCAGTCGGGTCTCCTGATGGTGATGGTGTAGTCTCCATCGGAAGCCCATGTGACAGGGTGACAACACAGGAGCACAATGTGGAGACCGGGAAAGAGCGTTGTCACCCTATAACAGGAAGTTACTTTCACAACATTTCTCGTGGTGGGTTTACTGATGGTGACAACAGCGGACCCTGTCTGTGTCATGTGTGCTGAGAAGTCCACTTGTAGTTTCCATTGGAAGCCCATGTGACAGGGTGACAACACAGGAGCATAGTTGGCAGAAAGGGACAGAGCGTTGTCACCCTATAACAGGAAGTGACCTTCATGGCATTTCTTGGGCCAGGTTTACTGATGTTGACAATAGTGACCCATGTTTGTATAACATGTGCTGAACACGACCATTTGTAGTCTGAAGCACATGTGACAGGGTGACAACAAAGGAGGACAGCTGGGAGGCAGGGAGAGAGTGTTGTCACCGTGTAACAGGAAGTGACCTTCATGGCATTTCTCAGGTTGGGACAGTGACAACAGCGGACCCTGTCTATGCAATGTGTGCTGAGAAGTCCACTTGACAGGGTGACAACACAGGGACACAATTAGGAGACAGGGACAAGGCGTTGTCACCCTATAACAGGAAGTGTCTAAACAAGGGCGGCTACAATGGGATCACCAGGGTGACAACACAGGAACACAATTAGGGGACAAGGACAGAGCGTTGTCACCCTATAACAGGAAGTGTCTAAACAAGGACCTTTATTGCGGGATCACCAGGGTGACAACACAGGAACACAATTAGGAGACAGGGACAGAGCGTGGTCACCCTATAACAGGAAGTATCTAAATAAAGACCGCTATGGTGGGATCACCAGGGTGACAACAGAGGAGTACAATTAGGAGACAGGGGCAGAGTGTTGTCACCCTATAACAGGAAAAGCCCAAATGAGGAACTCCATGGCGGGATCACCAGAAGTGACAGGCTTGGGTTTGGTCCAAGTTAGCTGTCATCGCTGGTCCCTGCGACTGTTGGGATGCTTGTAGTCTCCACCAGAAGCCTATGTGACCGGGTGACAACACAGGAGCACAAATGGGAGACAGACAAAGCGTTGTCACCCTATAACAGGTAGACGGCGACCACAGCGGACCATGTCCATGCTGTGTGCTGAAACGGTCAGATGTAGTCTCCAATGGCAGTGTATGTGATAGGGTGACAACACAGGAACACCGTTGCAAGACAGGGACAGACCGTTGTCACCCTATCACAGGAAGTGACCTTCATGGCGGGATCATGGGAAAAAAATACCTTGTGAAATGACATCAATGGAAATGCTTTGCTGGATCTCAGACTTTCCATGTGTCCCCTGCAGATGTATCCCCCTCGGAAGGACATGGTCCGGGCCGTCTCCTATATGGCGGGCTACCTAGTCAGGTCCAACGGCCCCGCAAGCTCCACACTCACCTACCTGGCACAGGTGGACCCCAGAGGTAGGTGCACCCCCTAGGAATAGACACTGAAATGCTGACAGGAGTGAACGGAAGGGTCTCCGAGGAGACGGATCTGATTGGTTGGTTGGATCGGGAAAATTGTGTGAAGAAGCTATTGGACTCCTCAGCAAGACTTTAGAATGCCGGCCATCGGACTGAGGACATCTACTGGCCGGAATCAAGTACTGCGGGGAGGGGGGATTTCTGCACAGAAGGGGAATGTGGCGGCCAACTGGCTTTGTTGTGGGTTTTTTTTTTTTTTTCTTCAATGGGATATTTATTTTTATCTTGTTTTGGGTCTAAAGCAACCCTGTATGAGCCACGGAACGTGGCGGGGGTGGCCAGTATTCCACACGGCGGGAAGAGTGGGAGGAAGTACAGTGGTGGGTGGTTCACGCATGCTCCTGGAAACGTCAGTATTTTGCCTTTTTTATTTATTTATTTATTTATTTATTTATTTTTTTTATTTTCTTTTAATTTTATTTCTTTTTTTATAATTTTTTTCTTTTCTTTTTTATTTTATTTGTTTTAATTTTTTTATTTTCTTTTAATTTTATTATTTTTAAAAAAAAAATTCTTTTTTTATTTTATTATTTTTAATTTTTTTTCTTTTCTTTTTTTTTTTGTTTCTTTTATTTATTTTAAAAAATATTTTTCTTTTATTTTTTATTTTTTTTATTTTTTTAATTTTCTTTTTTTTAATTAAATTTTTCTTTTATTTTTCTTTTGTTTATTTTTTTTTTATTTTTTTTTTTTTAGGGTGTGCATTGAGTACTAGTCACCCTATGGTGACAGGGGGGGGTCACTGTTAGCATGCTGGGTGACCTCAGTAACTTATAGTAAGGCGGGGGAGGGGACGGTGCGGTTTATTTTGATCGCGCCAGAAAGGAATTTAAATTGAATTTTAATTAAATCGAACTTTAAGGAGGTGTGGCCTAACAAGATCGTGTTTTTTTTTTTTTTTTTTTTTTCAGGTTCATTACCAAAGTGGGTGGTGAATAAATCTTCCCAGTATTTGGCACCAAAGGTAAGAATCCGAATGTAGCTCCGTAATTTGGTTCCTGAGGTTCTCCATCGCTGGCTTTTGTCTCTAAATTGTAACTTCAAAGAAAATTTGCAACGACGGAACGTGGCGGTCAGAGGAACCTACAGCTGCCGCGTTGCCCCCTCCCCCTCTCCACCCCAGGATCTGCCAATCAGACATTTATTGCCCTGAAGCCCCCCATGAGGTGACCTGTTGGGGAGATTTCTACTCCAGTGCCGGGACAAGGTCATCCACTGACCATGGTGAAGATGCCAAACTGACCCCCTAACCCCTCACGGGTTTTTACTTACCCATTCAACCCCTTCAGTTGGGACCCCACTATCGTTCTCAGCTCTGGCTCCACGTGGACCTGGAAGTACGCAATGACTTCATGGGACCTTCTTGTGTGGATTGTGCAAAGCGGCATCCGTGTGATGAGGGAGGTGCTGGGCTCTGCTCGGGATACTTGAGTTCCTCCACAGCAAAAAGGGTCTTCACCAAACTGGTCATCCATGTCTTTATGGAGCTGGCTTTGTACACGGGGGACAGTCATGGGGGGGACAGAAAAGGGTCTTCACCAAACTGGTCATCCATGTCTTTATGGAGCTGGCTTTGTACACGGGGGGGACAGTCATGGGGGGACAGAAAAGGGTCTTCACCAAACTGGTCATCCATGTCTTTATGGAGCTGGCTTTGTACACGGGGGGACAGTCATGGGGGGACAGAAAAGGGTCTTCACCAAACTGGTCATCCATGTCTTTATGGAATTGGGTTTGTACACGGGGGGCAGTCATGGGGGGACAGAAAAGGGTCTTCACCAAACTGGTCATCCATGTCTTTATGGAGTTGGCTTTGTACACGGGGGGACAGTCATGGGGGGACAGAAAAGGGTCTTCACCAAACTGGTCATCCATGTCTTTATGGAGCTGGCTTTGTACACTGGGGACAGTCATGGGGGGACAGAAAAGGGTCTTCACCAAACTGGTCATCCATGTCTTTATGGAATTGGGTTTGTACACGGGGGGCAGTCATGGGGGGACAGAAAAGGGTCTTCACCAAACTGGTCATCCATGTCTTTATGGAGTTGGCTTTGTACACGGGGGGACAGTCATGGGGGGACAGAAAAGGGTCTTCACCAAACTGGTCATCCATGTCTTTATGGAGCTGGCTTTGTACACTGGGGACAGTCATGGGGGACAGAAAAGGGTCTTCACCAAACTGGTCATCTACTGTATGTCTTTATGGAGCTGGCTTTGTACACGGGGGGACAGTCATGGGGGGACAGAAAAGGGTCTTCACCAAACTGGTCATCCATGTCTTTATGGAGCTGGCTTTGTACACGGGGGGGAAAGTCATGAGGGACAGAAAAGGGTCTTCACCAAAACTGGTCATCCATGTCTTTATGGAGCTGGCTTTGTACACGGGGGGGACAGTCATGGGGGGACAGAAAAGGGTCTTCACCAAACTGTTACCACAAGGCTGGAGGAGCCCAATGTATTTTTATGATGGAGGATCACCGGGACCTTTCACTGGAGACACCTGAACTCCATCATTCAGAGGGGGGGGGTTCATATACTTTTGAACCTGTAGAAGGTGTGACAGTTGGGTGTCCAGAATATGGATTGAGAGTCTCTAGAACCACGTCCACCCCTCAGTCTGACCCCGCTGACCTCTCTCTGTGTCTTCTTAATCCAGATTCTTCGGAAGCTGCACAAGGCGTGTCTCCAGTACCCGTCGTGGAAGAAGAAGAACGAGCCGGACTTTAAGCCGTGGCTAAATCCAGAGCAGAACACGCTTCCTCGTATATCCCTTAATGAGCTCTCCATGCAGAGGGCGGAGTCCCTGGAACACGTGGACGAGAGTCAGCTGTGCGAGATCTCCGAGGACAAAGGTGACCACAGCGAGGAGGAGGAGGACAAGACGTCCCGGAGATGAACATGGACAAACCGTGGCCAGATGGGAGCACATGGGGAAGGGGGCCGCCCTTAGGGGCCAAAACATACTTGTGGTGCGGTAACGTGTTGCGGTGCCGTTCGGTTTAAATGGCGCCCCAACGCGCTAAGGCGCACCGCTCTAATGCAGATGCCTTGCGTTGCACCGCCACGCTGCTAGGGGAAAAAATGCGGCTGTGCACTGGCAGCCCAAAAGGCGACCCGAACTCGCTGATAAATAACATGACGTAATGTACATGGATGCAGAAATGCGCAGAAACGGCGAATGAGCCCCAAATCGCAATGATTTTATATCATCGTATGTAACCATGGCCTCTATTGGCCGCCATTAATGCTGAACGTGGCACCAGCTGCAGTCATGGGCTTCACTCCCTTCTGCATGTGCATGGTGTGTACAGCAATTTGTCGCTCTGGGCGCGGTGCATCCTGACGGGGAAATGTGAATGAGCCCCAAATCGCTATGATTTCATATCGTCATTTGTAACCGTGGCCTCTATTGACCGCCATTAAACCTGAACGTGGCACCAGCTGCAGTCATGAGCTTCACTCCCCCCCCCCCCCCCCCCGCATGCGCATGGTGTGTACAGCGATTCGTTGCTCTGGGTGCGGTGCATCCCGACGCAGAAACTGGGGAAATGCGAATGAGCCCCAAAGCGCAATGATTTCATATTGTCGCATTTTGTAACCGTGGCCTCTATTGGCCGCCATTAAAGCTGAACGTGGCACCAGTTGCAGTCATGGGCTTCACTCCCCCTCTGCATGGTGTGTACAGCAATTCGTTGCTTTGGGTGCGGTGCATCTCGACGGGGAAATGCAAATGAGCCCCAAATTGCAAAGATTTTATATCATCATATATAACCGTGGCCTCTATTGGCCACCATTAACGCTGAATGTGGCACAAGCTGCAGTCATGAGCTTCACTCCCCTCCGCACAAGGTGTGTACAGTAATTCATCGCTCTGGGTGTGGTGCATCCCAACGCAGAAATGCGCCCACAATGACACCGTGCGTCCTCATGCGCCCCAAGGCCGTAGTCTCAGCTCAAGCGTCAAATTGAAAATCCATGAAGCGAACTTCTTTTACTGAGATCCCGGAATTCGGTGCAGATCTTTCATCTGTTAGATTTTTGTCTTTTTTAACTTTTTTCTGAAGTTTGATTATTTTAATATTTCAAAGCAAAAAAAAAAAAGTAACATTTCCGGATCCGTCTTTCGCTACATTTTATTCCATATTGACAACAGAATTTACTGACGTTCTCATCCAGGATATGAAGGATTGATTGCCGTCGGGATTACATTTTTCTTTCCCTCACTGAGGGCCGGTTCACACTATAGAAAGGCGTTCTGGAAGCGTTTTCCACATTCGCGTTTTTGACGCATTCTGGTGCCGTTTTTTTATGCATTCAGTTCATTTTTTTTACCCTCCTTTTTTCTTCAATTTAAATAGGGAAATGTTCGTTCCGGTGCGTTTGTACTGTCTGCCTTTGTATTGTACATTGTACAGCGCTGCGCTCTATAAATCCCGTATAATAATATGTTGCCTTTTATCTGTTGGCGATGAAGATCTGAGAAGTGAGCGTGAATTTTGTGAAGATGTATTCACTGATATTTGTAGACCTCAATATTTTAATTCTGGAATATTTGTAAATTTTTGTTACTATTAATTTGTTGTCCTGTAAATGTGCTGCTCAGTAAATACCCAAAATATTACTGAAGACTGAACTATATATATATGAGATTTACTTATTTGTTAATTTTTTTTTCTTCTTTTTAATATATATATATATATGATTTATTTTTTCTTCTTTTTAATAAATATATATTTTTAAATGCATATAATTTAAGAAAACATTTTTAAATAAAAAAAAACATACATATATATATATATATATATATATATATATATATATATATATATATATATATATATATATATATATTACATTTTTTTATAAATATATTTGTAAAATATTTATTTAAAAAAAAAAATGTGTGTGTGTATGTATATATATATAAATAGGTATATTAAAAAAATATATTTAATTATAAAATATATATATATATATAATTATATATTTTTAATACCGTAATGTATTAAAATATATAAATGTAAATAAATTACTGTATTAAAAATGTGTGTGTAAGTATGTATGTATGTGTATATTTCTAAAAAATTATATTAAAAAAAGTGTGTGTATGTATATATATTTTTTCTTTTTTTTTAATACAGTAATTTATTAAAAAAATAAATTATTTTTATACATATATACACACACACACATTTTTAATACAGTAATTTATTTACATTTATATATTTTAATACATTACGGTATTAAAAATATATAATTATATATATATATATATATATATATATATATATATATATATATATATATATATATTTATTTTATAATTAAATATATTTTTTTAATATACCTATTTATATATATACATACATACACACACACATTTTTTTTTTTTTAAATAAATATTTTACAAATATATTTATAAAAAAATGTAATATATATATATATATATATATATATATATATATATATATATATATATATATATATATATATAATTTTTTTTTTTTTTTTTTTTTAAATTAATAAGAAAAAACTATATCTCATTTAAAAGGGGAAAAAAAATATATATATGAGCCCATAATGTGTCTCTTCATTTCCATTGATCATCCTGCAGATCAGAAAACAACAAAGCATCCCCATAGGACTCTACCGCCACCTGCTGGAATGATTTCAGAACGCCCCTTTACATGTAAACTCCAACTAAATGCTATTCCGTTTGCTCGGTACGTCGTTCTATATCAGGGGACTCCAAACTACGGCCCTCCAGCTGTTGAAGTACTACAAGTCCCATTATGCCTCTGCCACTGGGAGTCTTGCCTGTGGCTGTCAGAGTCTTGTGAGGCCTCATGGGACTTGCAGTTCCTCAACACCTGGAGGGCCGTAGTTTGGAGACCCCTGGTCTATATCATAAGCAACTGACATTTTTTTTTAATCCTTGTTTCCTCCTTGGTGGAATCTCCGTGCTGCCGATCTCTCGCAGCCTCTTTACAGGTATTTCCTATCTTCAGTGCCCAGTTTCCCAATGGTGATTTCCGACACTAACCTTCCTATGAGCCCTAAAAATGGCCGGAACTTAACAGGCTTCACCTCTCCTAGACTTCTATAAGATTTTCCTCTGGGTTCGGGTTTACCAAATTTCACACAGGATTCCCCGGTCCCTCGGTGAATTGAACCCAGAAAGATTCACGCATCCTTAGTGTGGTTAGATCAAGATCCGAGTTTATTTACAGCATAGAATGTCCGTACAGCTTCATCAATGGAGTACATCGTCCATATTGTCATGATGTAATAAAGTTTTGTACATCTAGGACCACGTTGGTCAGTCGGTTAGCCAATCTATTCTCATCTTCATTGCCCTTCCCCCACCATTCCATTCTAGCCCCGGATAAGGTTGGCACTTACACTGTGTTCGGACCCAGGAGAAATTCTGCACTACATCATGGTGGGAGACCACATGGTTCTCCTCCTAACTGGACTGGGTTTGGGTCTGCACATTGTCTGTACTGCTTCATGGTAGGAGACCACATGGTCCTCCTCCTAACTGGACTGTGTTCAGGTCTGGACATTGTCTGCACTGCATCATGGTAGGAGACCACATGGTTCTCCTCCTAACTGGACTGTGTTCAGGTCTGGACACTGTCTGCACTGCATCTTGGTAATTGACCACATGGTCCTTCTAACTGGACTGTGTTCAGGTCTGGACATTGTCTGCACTGCATCTTGGTAGCTGACCACGTGGTTCTCCTAACTGGACTGTGTTCAGATCTGGACATTGTCTGCACTGCATCATGGTAGCTGACCACATGGTTCTCCTAACTGGACTGTGTTCAGGTCTGGACATTGTCTGCACTGCATCATGGTAGCTGACCACATGGTTCTCCTCCTAACTGGACTGTGTTCAGGTCTGGACATTGTCTGCACAGCATCATGGTTGGAGACCACATGGTCCTCCTTCTAACTGGACTTTGTCTGCACTGCATGATGGTAGGAGACCACATGGTCCTCCTCCTAACTGGACTCTGTCTGCACTGCATGATGGTAGGAGACCACATGGTCCTCCTCCTAAATGGACTGTGTTCAGGTCTGGACATTGTCTGCACTGCATCTTGGTAATTGACCACCTGATCCTCCTCCTAAATGGACTGTGTTCAGGTCTGGACATTTTCTGCAAGCCCATGCACTGCATCCTGGTGGAGACCACAGATTCCTCTATACCAAGAAGTATTTTGCAGTAGTTACAATGGAACCACAGAATAGCAAGGGGTCTCAGTGAGTATACCTGGGTCAGAATGGGGTTAAAGCTCTACGTCATGGCAGGAAGGTACATGGTCATCCTCCTCCTAATGTTAATATGTGTTTGGGCCTAGAGATTGTCCGCTAAACCAAAGCACTTCATCATGGAAGAAGACCACATTGTCCTCCTAACTGGCCTGTGTTCAGGCTTGGACATCATCTGCAAGCCCAAGCACTGCATCTGGGTAGGAAACCACATGGTCTTCCTCCTAATGTGACTGTGTCTGGACCTGAAGATCGTCTTCTAGGCCCAAGCACTGCCTTATGATAGGAAACCTCATGGTCTTCCTCCTAACTGGAGTATGTTCGCAGCTGGAGATTGTCCACTAGGCCAAAGCACTGCATCATGATAGGAAACCTCATGGTCTTCCTCCTAACTGGAGTATGTTCGCAGCTGGAGATTGTCCACTAGGCCAAAGCACTACATCATGATAGGAAACCTCATGGTCTTCCTCCTAACTGGAGTATGTTCGCAGCTGGAGATTGTCCACTAGGCCAAAGCACTGCATCATGATAGGAAACCTCATGGTCTTCCTCCTAACTGGAGTATGTTCGCATCTGGAGATTGTCCACTAGGCCAAAGCACTGCATCATGATAGGAAACCTCATGGTCTTCCTCCTTACTGGAGTATGTTCGCAGCTGGAGATTGTCCCCTAGGCCAAAGCACTGCATCATGATCGGAAACCTCTTGGTCTTCCTCCTAACTGGAGTATGTTCGCACCTGGAGATTGTCCACTAGGCCAAAGCACTGCATCATGATAGGAAACCTCATGGTCTTCCTCCTAACTGGAGTATGTTCGCACCTGGAGATTGTCCACTAGGCCAAAGCACTGCATCATGATAGGAAACCTCATGGTCTTCCTCCTAACTGGAGTATGTTCGCATCTGGAGATTGTCCACTAGGCCAAAGCACTGCATCATGATCGGAGACCACATGGTCTTCTTAAAGTTACTGTTTTCAGAACTGGAGAATATCCACTTGGCCAAAGCACTGCATCATTTGGAGATTAGGGCATGGGGGAGATTCAAGTAGAATGTATGGGGGTTGTAAGGGGCTTCTTGATTTTTAATGGCGGCCCTGCGTATTGGCACCCAGAAGAACCAATGATGGACAATCTGGAAAATAGGGCATAAGGACCTACTTGCCAATCCATTGATGTGGGGGGGAGGATTCAGGTAGGATGTATGGGGCTCCATGATTTATAATGGAAGCCCTGCATTCTAGTACATAGTAGAACCAATGATGGACAATCTGGAGAATAGGGCATGAGTACATATTGACCAATGTTTTGGGGGGTCTAAATTCAAAAAGGTTACGAACCCCTGATGGTAGGTCTTATCTTCTGGTTCTTGTGTCCTCACCCCTGCCGGTAACTGTCTCTTTTATGTTGTTCCTGGAGAGGCGACATTGAACAAACACTGGCCAGACCATGGCTTGCATGTTAATGCACATTACCAGAAATCAATGTCCCACCAAACTAACACCAGGAATGTCCATCCCAAAGTCCACCAGGAATGTCCATCCCAAGGTCCACCATGAATGTCCATTCCAATGTCCACCCTGAATGTCAATCCCTATGTCCACCCTGAGTGTCCACCCCTATGTCCACCATGAGTGTCCGTCCTAATGTTCACCATGAATGTCCGTCCCAAGGTCCACCATGAATGTCCATCCCAAGGTCCACCATGAATGTCCATCCCAAGGTCCACCATGAATGTCCATCCCAAGGTCTACGCTGAGTGTCCATCCCAAGGTCTACACTGAGTGTCCATCCCAATGTCTACGTTGTGTGTCCATCCCTATGTCAACCATGAATGTCCATCCCAAGGTCCACCATGAATGTCCATCCCAAGGTCCACCATGAATGTCCGTCCCAAGGTCCACCATGAATGTCCATCCCAAGGTCAACCATGAATGTCCATCCCAAGGTCAACCATGAATGTCCATCCCAAGGTCAACCATGAATGTCCATCCC
Source organism: Staurois parvus (assembly GCF_062004578.1). Lineage (NCBI taxonomy): Eukaryota > Metazoa > Chordata > Amphibia > Anura > Ranidae > Staurois > Staurois parvus. Next base: position 24,411 of record NW_028320579.1, read on the forward strand.
AAGGTCTACGCTGAGTGTCCATCCCAAGGTCTACACTGAGTGTCCATCCCAATGTCTACGTTGTGTGTCCATCCCTATGTCAACCATGAATGTCCATCCCAAGGTCCACCATGAATGTCCATCCCAAGGTCCACCATGAATGTCCATCCCAAGGTCCACCATGAATGTCCATCCCAAGGTCTACCCTGAATGTCCATCGCAATGTCTACATTGTGTGTCCATCCTTATGTCAACCATGAACGTCCATCACAAAGCCCACCATGAATGTCCATCTCAATGTCCATCTTGAATGTCCATCCCAATGTCCAACAAGGACATGTCCATCTCAGTCTGCAGAATTCTACACATCGGAAGGGAACGGCGTCACACGATCTGCAGATCAGCGTTCTCTCCCAGTCCATATTTCGTCTTGTGTTCATGGAAGAGTCTGAGCAGAGCACGTTTATACATGCTGTGATAGCGGTCCACCACCTCTGGGCTGGGGTCTTTTATCTGAGGGACAGTGACCGGCTCCCCAACTATCCAAACACAAAAATAGAAAAAGAAGAAATGGATCAAAATTTCACTGCACACTGTGAGCTTCACACAATGTGCGTTAGAAGCTGCAGCAAGTCAGACAGAGCTCAGTTCCTGGCTGGAGGACATCTAGCATCATCTAGTGCATTCCTCCCCAGCCTGACTGTCCCTGGCCCCACCCCTTTCATTCGATTTCAGTTTTTGGAGGCTCAGCATCACATGTGGGTGTTACGTAGGGTGGTCTGCATGCAAGTACAGCCTGCCTTGGAACACCTACTCCTCCAGACTGATACTCACCTATCAAAGCATTTAGATATTTACATAAGTCCTCCCAAAGTTGATAGTATTGAGACCAAAGTTGTGGGCTAATATTGCGTCCACTGACACCAATGTTGGGGGTTATTATTGCGTCCACTGACACCAATGTTGGGGGTTATTATTGCGTCCACTGACACCAATGTTGGGGGTTATTATTGCGTCCACTGACACCAATGTTGGGGGTTATTATTGAGTCCACTGACACCAATGTTGGGGGTTATTATTGAGTCCACTGACACCAATGTTGGGGGTTATTATTGAGTCCACTGACACCAATGTTGGGGGTTATTATTGAGTCCACTGACACCAATGTTGGGGGTTATTATTGAGTCCACTGACACCAATGTTGGGGGTTATTATTGCGTCCACTGACACCAAAGTTGTGGGCTAATATTGCGTTCACTGACACCAATGTTGGGGGTTATTATTGAGTCCACTGACACCAATGTTGGGGGTTATTCTTGCGTCCACTGACACCAATGTTGGGGGTTATTATTGCTTCCACTGACACCAATGTTGAGGGTTATTATTGCATCCACTGACACCAATGTGGGGGGTTATTATTGCGTCCACTGACACCAATGTGGGGGGTTATTATTGCGTCCACTGACACCAATGTGGGGGGTTATTATTGCGTCCAATGACACCAATGTTGGGGGTTATTATTGCGTCCACTGACACCAATGCTGGGGGTTATTCTTGCGTCCACTGACACCAATGTTGGGGGTTATTATTGCATCCACTGACACCAATGTTGGGGGTTATTATTGTGTCCAGTGACACCAATGTTGGGGGTTATTATTCTGGAGGTGTTGTGGCCCACAGTTGAGGTCGGCTTTAATTCTCCAGTTGACCCTCCACTACCTTGGGGATTCCATACAGTGCCTGGAGAGGGGAAGTGCTCTGATTGGACACTGAACTCCAGAGACTTCAGCGGCCATCTTGGATTAGGGAACCTTTTATATAGGGGAAGCTGCTGTGTCATTTTCGCACACTTCTGGGCCAGGACCCCCAGGTGACGCAACATGTCTGCAGGAACTCAGATCCAGACCCAAAGGGGAGAAGAGCTGCTGCAGACAAGGATGGATGGAGGATTGGGCTAGGGGGGGCGGTACTATTAAAGGGCTTTTCTATCTCAATGCAGAGAACGCACCTTTTCCCTTTACAGCCACATTAATGAAGACAGCAGAGCCAATCATGTGATCAGATGTATTGATGGTGACACTTACCAACGGTGGTGATTGGCCGGGAGTACGGGATGAACCCCTTGGAGTCGGGCGACATCAGTCCTCGGCCGTAGAAGAAGCACGGAGCAAAGCCAAAGAGTTTCTGGAATTTGCACTGAAGTGAACGCAGGAAAGTTCCCTCCGAGAAATGGATCTGCTGGTAGAGGTCCGTCTCCCCGAAGGTGAAGGAGGGGACCAGATCCGCCCTGTACAGGGAGAAGAGAGCCGCCATCACCACAGACCCCAACAAGACGGGGGAGGGGCCAGTGGGGACAATACCTATCTCCTGCTCTGTGATTGGATCAAGACCACCGGACAGAACCCCAGGAATGGTCATCGTCTACCAGAAAGAGAAAATTCCCCTCTGAACTCTGCTAGTCCACTCTACACCTAGTAACCTGGAGTGAGCAGGATTGGAACACCTGAATCACATGATATAGAGGGGATTGGAACACCTGAATCACATGATATGGAGGGGAATGGAAGACCTAAATCACATGATATGGAGGGGATTGGAACACCTGAATCACATGATTGGGAAGGGATTGGAACACCTGAATCACATGATATGGAGGGGATTGGAACACTTGAATCACATAATATGGAGGAGATTGGTACACCTGAATCACATGATATGGAGGGGATTGGTACACCTGAATCACATGATATGGAGGGGATTGGAGCACCTGAATCACATGATTGGGAGGGGATTGGAACACCTGAATCACATGATATGGAGGGGATTGGTACACCTGAATCACATGATATGGAGGGGATTGGAACACCTGAATCACATGATATGGAGGGGATTGGAACACCTGAATCACATGATATGGAGGGGATTGGGACACCTGAATCACATGATTGGGAGGGGATTGGAACACCTGAATCACATGATATGGAGGGGATTGGAACACCTGAGTCACATGATATGGATGGGATTGGAACACCTGAATCACATGATATGGAGGGGATTGGAACACCTGAATCACATGATATGGAGGGGATTGGAACACCTGAATCACATGATATGGAGGGGATTGGAACACCTGAATCACATGATTGGGAGGGGATTGGAACACCTGAATCACATGATATGGAGGGGATTGGAGCACCTGAATCACATGATATGGAGGGGATTGGAGCACCTAAATCACATGATATGGAGGGCGGGGCCAATACTTTGGCCAATCTAGTGCATATAGAACATTCCGGTATTACTCACCCATACTCCAACGCCAATCGCACAAAGCCCCGCCTTCGGCTCAGAATGAGGGTTGTCACCCCCGGCTGGCAGGATAAGGACTCAGCGGCGCCACCTATGACAATAACCACGGCGTTGCCACGCCCCTTCTGGGACAGAGTATATCCAATCGCTTTTTGGGTCACCGGGCACAGGCCTGGGGGGGAGACACAACGGGGTGAGATCACATGATAAAACACAGCTGAGCCACATTTTGACTGCCCCTCACCCCCAACTGCTCCCCTAAAAGCTGGCCGGGGGGGGGGGGGGATAAAACAGTGAAATGCCTCTGAAAAGTGATTTAAGCACGGATCGCTGTTCGGAGGAGCAGCTCGTGTAGTCAGGTCATTTCCCGCCTATGGGGCATCTTTACGCTGGTCACATGACCTCTGCCCCGGGTTTCCTGTCTCTGGGTGTCTCCTTTCGCCTGCAGCATCCTGTGGAGTCACCCTTGTAGGCGGGGACTAGAGCTGTGTCTCCCTGCACTGTGCGCATCAATAGAAACACACAGCCTAGGATGACAAGGCGCCCCCCTGATCCTACTCCCTCCCCCTCCTCCCCCGTCCTCCCCCCTCTCAGGTGGGCTGTGGACTGCACTGTCCACTTTTAACCCTTTTTCCTGTGAAGACCAGAAGTTCAGGGAAGCAGCACCGAGGGAGCAGGAGCCAGCAGCACTGAACGTTCATACGCTCCTTGAAGGCAGGGACTAGAGTTGTGTCTCCCTGCGCTGTGCACATCAATAGAAACACACAGCCCCATAGCCTAGGATGACAAGGCACCCCCCTGATCCTACTCCCTCTCCTCTGCCCCCCGCCCCCCCTGACCCCGTCCTCCCCCGACTCAGGTGGGGTGTAGACTGCACTACCAGAAGTTCAGGGAAGCAGCACCGAGGGAGCAGGAACCAGCAGTAAAACGTTTTGAAAAAAGAAATAAAACTAAAAAAAGGTCCAGTATTTATAAAGCTTGTCTGAGAGTACAGAAAAAAAAAAGGGGGGCGGAGAGCTGAAATGACACACTGCAGAGTTCAGTGAGGAGAGTTCTGAGAGCTGATTGGAGGGAAGGGACACCTCCCCCTACACACGGCTCACAGGAGCAGAGCTGAGGCTGTCAATCAGGCTGGAGCTCCTCCCCCTGTCACCATTTATCTCTTGGTGTCAGAAGTGAGAGGAAGGAGGCAGCAGACACGCAGTTTGGTGCGTTTTTGCCACGTTTTTTCTGCGTTTTGCGATTTTTTTTTTCTTGTTGCCGGGCAGATTAAAACGCAAAACACCTCAAAAACGCACCAAAAATGCACTCCATGTTTTCTGCAGCGTCTCCATTGAAGTCTATAAAACAAAAAAGTCCCCGCCCCCTTATCTAAAAATCGCAGCGGGTGAAAACGCAGAAATGTGAACCCGTCCCATAGGAGACCACGATAAATGTGCTGCGCTGCTGTAAAACACTGCAGGATACTCATGGGTGTGACCCTGGACTTATGCAACTTGTCGTGCGACTTTGGGGGCCACAGATCGCAGGACAGGTGGCCCCCCCCCCATGTTTCCCAATGGGTACCATTCATTTCTGTGCGACTTCAAAATAGTTCCCGCACTACATTGGTCCGACTTTCCTGCGATTTGAGGGCCACAGACTTCAATGTAAACCCTCCGAAGTCGCACCTGAATGTTGTGCGTGCGTCTTGTGTGCGACTTTTATGCGAATTTAGTGCGACTTTGGATGAGTGTGACTTTTGTATGACTTTGGATGAGTGTGACTTTAGTGCGATTTTAGATTAGTGCGACTTGTGTGCGACTTTTTACAACAGAAACAATTATCATCGGTCGAAGCCAAAGTCACACTAAAGTCGCACTAATCTAAAATCGCACTAAAGTCACACTCATCCAAAGTCATACAAAAGTCACACTCATCCAAAGTCGCACTAAATTCGCATTAAAGTCGCTCTAAAGCTGCACTCATCCAAAGTAGCACAAAAGTCGCACTAAAGTCGCACAAAAGTCACAATCATCCAAAGTCATACAAAAGTCGCACAAAAGTCGAACTCATCCAAAGTCGCACTGAAGTCGCACACATCCAAAGTCGCACAAAAGTCACACTAAAGTCGCACTAAAGTCGCACAAAAGTCGCACTCATCCAAAGTCGCACAAAAGTCACAATCATCCAAAGTCATACAAAAGTCGCACAAAAGTCGAACTCATCCAAAGTCGCACTGAAGTCGCACACATCCAAAGTCGCACAAAAGTCACACTAAAGTCGCACTAAAGTCGCACAAAAGTCGCACTCATCCAAAGTCGCACTAAAGTTGCACCCATCCAAAGTAGCACAAAAGTCGCATTAAAGTCGCACAAAAGTCACAATCATCCAAAGTCGCACAAAAGTCGCACTAAAGTTGCACCCATCCAAAGTCACACTAAAGTCGCATTAGTCGCACAAAAGTCACAATCATCCAAAGTCGCACAAAAGTCGCACTAAAGTCGCACAAAAGTTGCACTCATCCAAAGTCGCACTAAATTCGCACTCATCCAAAGTCGCACAAAAGTCACACCAAAGTCGCACTCATCCAAAGCCATACAAAAGTCGCACAAAAGTCGCACAAAAGTCGCACTAAAGTCGCACAAAAGTCGCACTCATCCAAAGTCGCACAAAAGTTGTGCAAAAGTCACAATCATCCAAAGTCATACAAAAGTCGCACAAAAGTCGCACACATCCAAAGTCGCACTAAAGTCGCACAAAAGTCGCACAAAAGTCGCACTAAAGTTGCACTCATCCAAAGTCATACAAAAGTCGCACAAAAGTCGCACTCATCCAAAGTCGCACTGAAGTCGCACACATCCAAAGTCGCACAAAAGTCGCACTAAAGTCGCACAAAAGTCGCACTCATCCAAAGTCGCACTAAAGTTGCACCCATCCAAAGTAGCACAAAAGTCGCACTCATCCAAAGTTACACTAAAGTCGCATTAAAGTCGCACAAAAGTCACAATCATCCAAAGTCGCACAAAAGTCGCATTAAAGTCGCACAAAAGTCACAATCATCCAAAGTCGCACAAAAGTCGCACTAAAGTCGCACAAAAGTTGCACTCATCCAAAGTCGCACTAAATTCGCACTCATCCATCGTCGCACAAAAGTCGCACAAAAGTCACAATCATCCAAAGTCGCACAAAAGTCGCACAAAAGTCACAATCATCCAAAGTCATACAAAAGTCGCACAAAAGTCGCACACATCCAAAGTCGCACAAAAGTCACACTAAAGTCGCACTGAAGTCGCACAAAAGTCGCACTCATCCAAAGTTGCACTGAAGTCGCACACATCCAAAGTCGCACAAAAGTCACACTAAAGTCGCACTAAAGTCGCACAAAAGTCGCACTCATCCAAAGTCATACAAAAGTCGCACAAAAGTCGCACTCATCCAAAGTCATACAAAAGTCGCACAAAAGTCGCACACATCCAAAGTCGCACAAAAGTCGCACTAAAGTCGCACAAAAGTTGCACTAAAGTCACACTCATCCAAAGTCGCACAAAAGTCACACTCATCCAAAGTCGCACAAAAGTCGCACAAAAGTCACAATCATCCAAAGTCATACAAAAGTCGCACAAAAGTCGAACTCATCCAAAGTCGCACTAAAGTCATACAAAAGTCGCACTCATCCAAAGTCGCACAAAAGTCGCACCAAAGTCGCTCCAACATCGCACTCATCCAAAGTCGCACTGTAAAGTCACAATAAAAATCGCAGGCTTTAGAAGTCGCACAAGTGTGAATGGCCCCTCAGTGCTCCGGACTGAGACCAGCTCACACTACAGAGGGATGGGCCTTGTTCCTCTTTCACATCTGAGGTTCACCACTCATAACCCCGCCCACAGAGGACAGGCTCCGCCCCCTAGGGGCCGCGCAGAGGTGGGAGGTGAAGAGGACCCTCATCCCCCCTCATCCATTCATCAGACATCCCTGCACCCACCTCCGCTCATCATGTACTCGCGCAGGATCGGGAGTCGGAAGTTTCCCGCGAGCGTCGCCAGGTGCGGCCGAACTCCCGGGAATTTCTGCGAGAAGCCGGTGGATTCCGTCACGAAGTTGCAGAAGGCTCCGATGCAGAGGATTCCGTGCGGATGGGAGCCGATGATGTAATTGCGCCCCGCAGGGAGGGGGTGGGTCTTCACCAGCTGCGGGGACGGGAAGGCGACAACGTGAGCGACGGGAAGAGACATGCAAATTCAATCGCTGAAAACTCGCTTTCTGCAGCTCGGACTCCCCGGGGATCCCACCATGGAGGTCCTTGTTCAGGCACTTCCTGTTATAGGGTGACAACGCCCTGTCCCTGTCTACCAAATGTGCCTCTGTGTTGTCACCCTGGTGTGCAGGAGTGAGGGGGAGGAGCCAGTGCATCTGCGCAAGACTGAAGGGGAGGAGCCGGTACACCTGTGCAAGACTGAAGGGGAGGAGCCAGTACACCTGTGCAGGACTGGAGGGGAGGAGCCGGTACACCTGTGCAGGACTGGAGGGGAGGAGCCGGTACACCTGTGCAGGACAGGAGGGGAGGAGCCGGTACACCTATGCAGGACTGGAGGGGAGGAGTCGGTACACCTGTGCAGGACAGGAGGGGAGGAGCCGGTACACCTGCGCAAGACTGAAGGGGAGGAGCCGGTACACCTGCGCAAGACTGGAGGGGAGGAGCCGGTACACCTGTGCAAGACTGAAGGGGAGGAGCCAGGAGACCTGTGAAGGACTGAAGGGGAGGAGCCGGCACACCTGTGCAAGACTGAAGGGGAGGAGCCAGCACACCTGTGCAAGACTGAAGGGGAGGAGTCGGTACACCTGTGTAAGACTGAAGGGGAGGAGCCAGCACACCTGTGCAAGACTGAAGGGGAGGAGTCGGTACACCTGTGTAAGACTGAAGGGGAGGAGTTGGTACACCTGTGCAAGACTGAAGGGGAGGAGCCGGCACACCTGTGCAGGACTGGAGGGGAGGAGCCGGGACACCTGTGCAGGACTGGAGGGGAGGAGCTGGTACACCTGTGCAGGACTGGAGGGGAGGAGCCGGTACACCTGTGCAAGACTGGAGGGGAGGACGGAGGAGGACACAAAGTTCAGGTATAACACACACTGTACAATATTCTGAGACTGGGATACCTGTATAGGGAAGTAATCCCGAAAATGCTTCCAGAGGGACCAACTCCGCACCCAATCACTGCGCCGACCCCCTATAGACAGAAAGGAAACATCAGACAATTCTCCCCATGTTCTGCATCCATACACCCTGATCACATGGAAGGACAGCGCCATCTTTGTTCTGGTATCATCCAGGATCACCATCTACTTCCTGGGCGGAGTTCAGGTGTTCTTGGTGTTCACAAATGTCTGACACAGATCAACCCCTGCTACCGCCTCTCACCTTGTGACTAGCTACAAAGTTACAATGTATAGTCTGATCACTGGGGGAGGGGACTGAGGAAATGACTCCTCCTCCTCCTTCTACAAAGTTACAATGTACAGTCTGATCACTGGGGGGGGGAGACTGAGGAAATGACTCCTCCTCCTTCTACAAAGTTACAATGTACAGTCTGATCACTGGGGGAGGGGACTGAGGAAATGACTCCTCCTCCTCCTTCTACAAAGTTACAATGTACAGTCTGATCACTGGGGGGGGGGACTGAGGAAATGCCTCCTCCTCCTTCTACAAAGTTACAATGTACAGTCTGATCACTGGGGGAGGGGAGACTGAGGAAATGCCTCCTCCTCCTTCTACAAAGTTACAATGTACAGTCTGATCACTGGGGGAGGGGAGACTGAGGAAATGACTCCTCCTCCTTCTACAAAGTTACAATGTACAGTCTGATCACTGGGGGAGGAGACTGAGGAAATGACTCCTCCTCCTTCTACAAAGTTACAATGTACAGTCTGATCACTGGGGGAGGGGACTGAGGAAATGACTCCTCCTCCTTCTACAAAGTTACAATGTACAGTCTGATCACTGGGGGAGGGGACTGAGGAAATGCCTCCTCCTTCTACAAAGTTACAATGTACAGTCTGATCACTGGGGGAGGGGACTGAGGAAATGCCTCCCCCTGCCTGCAGCAGACTGATGACTTATGGATGGAGGAGTGTTTTGTACAGAAGACCCCGGCGCTGTATTGGTGGGATGGGGGGATTCTTCCTGGAGACGGGGGGTCACTGACAGGTCCTCTTTCATGGTCGGGTACAATGTGAAGATCTGTGGGCGGCGTATTTCCCATCATTCTACAGGTGAGACGTTACCTGCTTCAGGTGTGTCCCAGTCCAAGAGGAGCCAGCTCAGGTACGCGGCCGAGACCAGCCAGAGGTGGGTGAAGAAGAGGTAAGTGAAGGTCAGCAGGAACAGCAACCCTGGGGAGGAGACGGGGGAGGAGTCATGATCACACATGGGAGGAGTCATTGTCTGCAGATCACTGATGTCATACTATAACCAATGAGTGACCCGACACGTTTCTGGGGGGGAGGAGCCCCTTCTTCAGGGCTGCAGGACACGCCCGAGATGTACATCACCTGACTAGAGAGCCCAGCGCCATCTCCAGGAAGAGAGTCATGGATGGACTCCGATCACAGTGCAGCCAGTCTACCTTCCCACCGTTATTATTATTAATATATTATTATTATTTTATTATTATTACTATTATTATTATTATTATTATTATTGTTATTATTATTATTATTATATTATTATTATTATATTATTATTATTATTATTACTATTATTATTATTTTTTATTATTATTATTATTTTATTATTATTATTATTTTATTATTATTATTATTATTATTATATTATTATTATTATTGTTTTATTATTTTATTATTATTATTATTATTATTATTATTATTATTATTTTATTATTACTATTATATTATTATTATTATATTATTATTATTTTATTATTATTACTATTATTATTATTTTTTTATTATTATTATTATTATTTTATTATTATTATTATTATTATTATTATTATTATTATTATTATTACTATTATTATATTATTATTATTACTATTATTATATTATTATTATTATTATTATTATATTATTATTATTACTATTATTATATTATTATTATTACTATTATTATATTATTATTATTACTATTATTATTTTTTTATTATTATTTTATTATTATTTTTTTATTTTTACTATTATTATATTATTATTATTACTATTATTATTATTATTACTATTATTATATTATTATTATTGCCATTATTATTAATGGATTATATTGTTATTATTATTATTAGGGTTTTTTGTTTATTATTATAGTAATAATAATATAATAACAATAATAATAAAAATAATCTTCAGAATAATATTATTATTATTAATAATAATCTTTTTTGTTTATAATAATAACATCAAATAATATTATCATTTTGAAGATTATTATATTATTATTATTTTATTGTTATTATTTATATTATTATATTGTTGTTGTTATTATTGTTGATAATAATAATAACAATAATAATATTACTATGATTATTTTTTATTTATTTAATTATTATTATTATTATCATTGTTTTGGTGTCTTGCTTCTTCCTCCATACTCGGGGTCCTTGGGCCTCTCCATTCTTCCTCCATACTCGGGGTCCTTGGGCCTCTCCATTCTTCCTCCATACTCGGAGTCCTTGGTTTCCAAATGAGATGCAAAAGTTGCTCTCATCAGAAAAGAGGACTTTGGACCACTGAGCACCAGACCAGGTCTGTTTTTCTTTAGCCCAGGTAAGACGCTTCTGACATTGTTTGTTGTTCAGGAGCGGCTTGACAAGAGGAATACGACATCTGAAGTCCATGTCCAGGATCCGTCTGTGTGTGGTAGCTCTTGATGCACTGACTCCAGCCTCAGTCCACTCCTTGTGAAAGTCCCCAACACTTTTGAATGGCCTTTTCCTGACAATCCTCTCCAGGCTGCGGTCATCCCTGCTGCTTGTGCACCTTTTTCTTCCACACTTTTCCCTTCCACATAACTCTCTATTAATGTGCTTTGATACAGCACTTTGGGAACATCCAACTTCCTCTGCAATTCCCTTTTGAGGCTTTCCCTCCTTATGGAGGGTGTCAGTGATGGTGTCAGGTCAGCAGTCTTTCCCATGATTGTGATTCCTACAGAACCAGACTGAGAGACCATTTAAAGGCTCAGGAACCCTTTGCAGGTGTTATGGCTGAATGAGCTGATTAGAGTGGGACACTTTGAGCCGAGATTATTCCACCTTTTCACAATATTCTCATTTTCTGAGATTGTGGATTTGGGGTTTTCATGAGCTGTAAGCCATAATCATCACAATGATGACAAATCACGGCTTGAACTATCATGCTTTGCATGTAATGAGTCTCATATATTTAAAAGAAGGTAAGTAATAGGTCCACCTGCGCTGCTAAGCCTACAATATATAATATATAATAAAGAAACAGCTGCCAACATCCAATCCTAACCTTTTAAATGGACATATAGGTATACAAATAATCAATAGTGATGCAGCGCTGATATAATTAACAATAGAGTGGATTTCAACCGTGAGAAGAAAGTGAATACGGTGTTATACAGCCCGCACAAACACAGCACACAATAATTCCCTCTATAATATATAATTGCTGTTTGTAGATATAAATGCAGTCCACAGTATATATAGATGAATAAATCAGTTCTTAGAGGACACACATGCTTCTGTGCTGGTGCAAAGTGGTAGGTGACAATCCTTGAATGGCTAGCATGCCCGCTCACCTTCCCCCTGCGACCCACAGGGGCCAAAAAGCCTGCCGGGTCACACCTTGACCCTATGCGTTATCTCCAGGTGCAACACAATCTTCACTCTCCAGTACTCTCTCCTTCACCATCTGCTATTCCCCCTGAATAGGTACCGCTGTACGTGTATTCAAAAAGCTCATAGGATGGTGATAATCATGGAACAAAAACACAAAGATCCTCCATAGTGTAACACTGTATATCACGTTTATTCCTTAAAAAACGCCAAGTCACAACTCACATTTCAGCAGATGAAAAAATCGCTTGTAACACCTCTCATGGGTGTACTGAGGCACTCTGGTGTAGCAAGATGGCGCCAACCCGGAAGTGCGTCACCACGTCACTACGTCACATCTACGCGTTACGCCACGCCCCTCGTAGCTTCGTCAGGATAGTGTCATGGTCATTTCCCCTGGTATTTATAGCGGGATCTTGTTGTCCATTTGTCGGTAGTTATGTCAATCATCACGGCCATTTTGTCGAAGTCGCGATATTAAGGGACATTATACCGCAGCCATTTTCTTATAGTTTTCCATTTCTATATTATGATTACTTAATTCACTGCCGCAACCCAACGTGACTGCTAAATGGAATAACCCTTAAGATGTTAATTATCGTATTCTAACCGGTAAAAGGTCCTTATTATAGTCCTATATGCCCAAAATAGTATCTTCGTTAATAATAGATTTATTCAATCTACTCTTTACCGTGGTGTGTGATGCTGCTATTCCTTGGTGATAAGCCAAATATAACTGTCGTAACTGTTTGATTTAAAATTTGTAATATCATTAAAAAATACATAAAATGACAATTTTATTAATATAATATAAAAAATAAAGTCTTTTTACTAGAAAAGCGTAAAAACGCACGACGATAAAAAATGGAATTACCAGACTGGCACAGTATGCCCATGAGGGATGTACTTATCAAAGCATATCAATATAAAACAATTAAAAATCGCTAATGAAACAGTTCAGATCAAATTCCACATTCAACCCTTTTGGGGCTTGGTTTTGTAGAACATATATCCACTTTGACTCCATTTTACTCAGTGTGCGGATCTTGTGGCTCCCACGCCAATGTTTTTTGTATCTTTCTATACCCCAAAATTGTAGTTCTGCTGGATCTTCATTGTGGCATATTGCAAAGTGTTTGGATACGCTATGTTTGGGGAAGCCCTTTCTTATGTTCTGAACGTGTTCCCTTATCCGCTTCCAGAGAGGTCTTTTGGTGCGTCCAATGTACTGAAATCCACATTTGCACTGTAATCCATATACCACCCCCTCCGTTTTACATGTTATGAAGTCATTGATCTTGAATTCTTCTCCACTAATAGTTGATTTAAAATTAGACCTTTTCTTATTCAGCCCTTTTACAGCTTTACATGCATAACATTTTTTGCAAGGAAAAAATCCATTTGTATCTAAAAACGTAACCTTTTTATTTTTAACAGGTGGATTTACTATATTTTTCACTACTTTATCTCCTACATTAGGTGCCTTTCTGTATACGAATCTTGGTTGCTGTGATATTATTTTGTTCAATGTATGATCCATTTTTAAAATAGGCCAATGCCTTCTAAAAATTTGCTCCACCTTTCTATATTGGCTGTTAAAATCCAGGATCAACATAGGTTCATCTGTAAAGGCCCGGTCATTAACCCTATCCTCCAAGAGTATCTGCCTATCCATATTGGACACCCCCCTAATCTGGGCTTTAATACGTTCCTCTTTATACCCTTTTGCTGTAAATCTTTTTTCCATGATATTAACCTGTTGTTGGTAGTCTTCTTCATGTGTGCAATTGCGTCTCAACCTAATGAACTGACCCTTAGGGATATTCAAAAGCCAGGGTGGGTAATGACAACTGTCCAAAGGTATGTATCCATTACGGTCCACTTCTTTATAAAAGTTACGTGTGTAAACATTCAATTCCCTAATGGAAATTTCCAAATCCAAGTATTGGATGTTTTCTACACTATGGATCCACGTAAAACTAATGTTTTTATTATTGTTGTTGAGTGTATCTAGAAATTCCAATAAATCAGATTCATTTCCTTCCCATATCATAAAGATATCGTCTATATATCTTTTATAGACTATCAGTTGTGTAGGGCTTTGTCCATATATACTCTCTTCCTCCCATTGGGCCATAAATATGTTAGCCACACTAGGGGCAAACCTCGCCCCCATGGCTACACCCTTAGTTTGTTTGTAGAACTTATCACCATGCCAAAAGTAATTGTGTGTAAGACAATACTGTAGGGCTTCTAGAATATATTTCCGTTGTTTCCACTTCAATTGACTATATTCCCTAAGGCCCCAGCTCACTGCTGATAGTGCCTCCTCATGGTCAATAATTGTATATAAAGATGAAACATCTCCACTTACTAATATTCTATTCTGCCCTGGTTCTAATTTATCCAAGGTTTGGATTAAATATTTGGTGTCACGCAGATATGATTTCGTATTCTTTACCAATGGTTGTAAGTGGATATCCAGGTACTGACCCATCCTTGCCATAATGGACTGTATTCCACTCACTATAGGTCTTCCTGGTGGATTTACCATATCCTTATGGATTTTTGGCAGTGTATATATTATTGGTATTCTACAAGCTTCCGGGATAAGGTATTTCGCTTCTTTCTTATTAAGAATACTTAATTCTTCTCCCTTTTTCACTATCTTTTCTAGCTCTCTTTTATATTGAAATGTAGGATCTTTACTCAACACCATATATGTAGTAGAGTCAGCTAGCTGTTTACCAAGTTCTTCCAAATAATACTCCTTTGACAGGATGACAATACCTCCACCCTTATCGGCTGGTCTGATGATGATATCATCTCTCTTGGACAATCTATTCAGTCCTATTTTTAATCCCATATTATTCCGAGTTTTGGGTAAATGTAGTTTCTCTAGGTCAGCATTGACCAATCTCTTAAACACCTCAATCTGATTATTATTATTAATGTGCGGGTTGAATAGTGATTTATTCCTTAGCTGTGTATGCATACTAGGGCCACCAGTTTCGGTGTGGTGGGACATACTAACACATGAAAAATACCTTAAGGATGGTTTAGTACCAAGACGTCTAAGGTGGGATGTTCCCATCAATGACGGGCTGACAGACCAGGAATCAATAGAAGAGTGGTATGGTTTTTTTCAAGAAAAGAGTTTGGAGTTAGTTAGATTTTTATTAAAAAGAAAGCAGAAAAAGATGAGACACTTGGATACACAAATAGGAGAAATTAAAAATCAACTTGAAGAGCATAAAGAATCTATAGAGGTAATCAATCTCACCAAAAGATTAAATAAAGATTTAGAAATGGTGGATGTAGAAGTTAAAACCAGAAAATCTAAGAAGTATAAGAGGGACCTCAATGATTATAAAAATGATCAAGCCTTCAAGTGGCAAATTACATCTAAAGATGTAGAAGTAAGCTTTACCAATAGCACTCCAATAAAAGAATATAGAACAGAGAGAAACAAAGATCCAGTAGTGACACATATGGAACCCCCGAGGGCACCATATCAAAACAAATATCAGAATCACTCTACACCTAAGTTTCGCACTCCACAGCAGAAATGGAAACCTGGTATGAAAGGGACACATAACTTTAGACCACAAGGAGGGAGGGGAAAAGGGAAACCCCCCTATAAACCATATAACAACCACCAAATGGGTTGGAACCATCAAAATGGGGGAAGTTTCCGTCCCTATCAAGGGAGAGGTGACCATTATCAGTACCAGCGAAGCCCGAGACAAGAATATGAGAGATGGTATCCCCCTAGAGATGATAGGCGAAGTCCCATACCATTATCTAACAGATATGATCCCATTCGTGATGAGTATAACCAGAGAGATTTTTTAGAGAGATGCCAAATGGAGAGGAGCCCGAGACCAGACAGAGGGAGAAGCCCAGGAAGAGGAGGGGATGCAGAGCAGGGTTCAAAACACAAAAGAAAAAGAGAGTATTAGGGGAAGGAATTTTTAACCTGAGTGAAAAGATCCTAACTTCAGAAGAACTTCAAGTATTGGACAAAGGTTTAAAATTTGCCCCGCCTAAACCTGCTGACAAATTCAGTATTTTTATTGATATACAGAAATTTATAAGAAAGCTAAATATTAAGAAATACTTTTTAGATCAAACCGGAAAAAAATTGAGTACTAATACCATTGGTGGCCCTAGTATGCATACACAGCTAAGGAATAAATCACTATTCAACCCGCACATTAATAATAATAATCAGATTGAGGTGTTTAAGAGATTGGTCAATGCTGACCTAGAGAAACTACATTTACCCAAAACTCGGAATAATATGGGATTAAAAATAGGACTGAATAGATTGTCCAAGAGAGATGATATCATCATCAGACCAGCCGATAAGGGTGGAGGTATTGTCATCCTGTCAAAGGAGTATTATTTGGAAGAACTTGGTAAACAGCTAGCTGACTCTACTACATATATGGTGTTGAGTAAAGATCCTACATTTCAATATAAAAGAGAGCTAGAAAAGATAGTGAAAAAGGGAGAAGAATTAAGTATTCTTAATAAGAAAGAAGCGAAATACCTTATCCCGGAAGCTTGTAGAATACCAATAATATATACACTGCCAAAAATCCATAAGGATATGGTAAATCCACCAGGAAGACCTATAGTGAGTGGAATACAGTCCATTATGGCAAGGATGGGTCAGTACCTGGATATCCACTTACAACCATTGGTAAAGAATACGAAATCATATCTGCGTGACACCAAACATTTAATCCAAACCTTGGATAAATTAGAACCAGGGCAGAATAGAATATTAGTAAGTGGAGATGTTTCATCTTTATATACAATTATTGACCATGAGGAGGCATTATCGGCAGTGAGCTGGGGCCTTAGGGAATATAGTCAATTGAAGTGGAAACAACGGAAATATATTCTAGAAGCCCTACAGTATTGTCTTACACACAATTACTTTTGGCATGGTGATAAGTTCTACAAACAAACTAAGGGTGTAGCCATGGGGGCGAGGTTTGCCCCTAGTGTGGCTAACATATTTATGGCCCAATGGGAGGAAGAGAGTATATATGGACAAAGCCCTACACAACTGATAGTCTATAAAAGATATATAGACGATATCTTTATGATATGGGAAGGAAATGAATCTGATTTATTGGAATTTCTAGATACACTCAACAACAATAATAAAAACATTAGTTTTACGTGGATCCATAGTGTAGAAAACATCCAATACTTGGATTTGGAAATTTCCATTAGGGAATTGAATGTTTACACACGTAACTTTTATAAAGAAGTGGACCGTAATGGATACATACCTTTGGACAGTTGTCATTACCCACCCTGGCTTTTGAATATCCCTAAGGGTCAGTTCATTAGGTTGAGACGCAATTGCACACATGAAGAAGACTACCAACAACAGGTTAATATCATGGAAAAAAGATTTACAGCAAAAGGGTATAAAGAGGAACGTATTAAAGCCCAGATTAGGGAGGTGTCCAATATGGATAGGCAGATACTCTTGGAGGATAGGGTTAATGACCGGGCCTTTACAGATGAACCTATGTTGATCCTGGATTTTAACAGCCAATATAGAAAGGTGGAGCAAATTTTTAGAAGGCATTGGCCTATTTTAAAAATGGATCGTACATTGAACAAAATAATATCACAGCAACCAAGATTCGTATACAGAAAGGCACCTAATGTAGGAGATAAAGTAGTGAAAAATATAGTGAATCCACCTGTTAAAAATAAAAAGGTTACGTTTTTAGATACAAATGGATTTTTTCCTTGCAAAAAATGTTATGCATGTAAAGCTGTAAAAGGGCTGAATAAGAAAAGGTCTAATTTTAAATCAACTATTAGTGGAGAAGAATTCAAGATCAATGACTTCATAACATGTAAAACGGAGGGGGTGGTATATGGATTACAGTGCAAATGTGGATTTCAGTACATTGGACGCACCAAAAGACCTCTCTGGAAGCGGATAAGGGAACAAGTTCAGAACATAAGAAAGGGCTTCCCCAAACATAGCGTATCCAAACACTTTGCAATATGCCACAATGAAGATCCAGCAGAACTACAATTTTGGGGTATAGAAAGATACAAAAAACATTGGCGTGGGAGCCACAAGATCCGCACACTGAGTAAAATGGAGTCAAAGTGGATATATGTTCTACAAAACCAAGCCCCAAAAGGGTTGAATGTGGAATTTGATCTGAACTGTTTCATTAGCGATTTTTAATTGTTTTATATTGATATGCTTTGATAAGTACATCCCTCATGGGCATACTGTGCCAGTCTGGTAATTCCGTTTTTTATCGTCGTGCGTTTTTACGCTTTTCTAGTAAAAAGACTTTATTTTTTATATTATATTAATAAAATTGTCATTTTATGTATTTTTTAATGATATTACAAATTTTAAATCAAACAGTTACGACAGTTATATTTGGCTTATCACCAAGGAATAGCAGCATCACACACCACGGTAAAGAGTAGATTGAATAAATCTATTATTAACGAAGATACTATTTTGGGCATATAGGACTATAATAAGGACCTTTTACCGGTTAGAATACGATAATTAACATCTTAAGGGTTATTCCATTTAGCAGTCACGTTGGGTTGCGGCAGTGAATTAAGTAATCATAATATAGAAATGGAAAACTATAAGAAAATGGCTGCGGTATAATGTCCCTTAATATCGCGACTTCGACAAAATGGCCGTGATGATTGACATAACTACCGACAAATGGACAACAAGATCCCGCTATAAATACCAGGGGAAATGACCATGACACTATCCTGACGAAGCTACGAGGGGCGTGGCGTAACGCGTAGATGTGACGTAGTGACGTGGTGACGCACTTCCGGGTTGGCGCCATCTTGCTACACCAGAGTGCCTCAGTACACCCATGAGAGGTGTTACAAGCGATTTTTTCATCTGCTGAAATGTGAGTTGTGACTTGGCGTTTTTTAAGGAATAAACGTGATATACAGTGTTACACTATGGAGGATCTTTGTGTTTTTGTTCCATGATTATCACCATCCTATGAGCTTTTTGAATACACGTACAGCGGTACCTATTCAGGGGGAATAGCAGATGGTGAAGGAGAGAGTACTGGAGAGTGAAGATTGTGTTGCACCTGGAGATAACGCATAGGGTCAAGGTGTGACCCGGCAGGCTTTTTGGCCCCTGTGGGTCGCAGGGGGAAGGTGAGCGGGCATGCTAGCCATTCAAGGATTGTCACCTACCACTTTGCACCAGCACAGAAGCATGTGTGTCCTCTAAGAACTGATTTATTCATCTATATATACTGTGGACTGCATTTATATCTACAAACAGCAATTATATATTATAGAGGGAATTATTGTGTGCTGTGTTTGTGCGGGCTGTATAACACCGTATTCACTTTCTTCTCACGGTTGAAATCCACTCTATTGTTAATTATATCAGCGCTGCATCACTATTGATTATTAGTCTCATATATTAGTTTCACCTTTTAAGTTGCTGAACTGAAATAAATGAACTTTAGTACCAGATTCTCATTTTTACAGTTTCACCTGTAAAGCTGCATTGTAAAGTCACGTAAAAGTCGCATAAAAGTCACATTGTAAAGTCGCATAAAAGTTGCCTAGAAGTTGCATCAAAACACATTGTAAAGTCACATAAAAGTCGCATAAAAGTCACATTGTAAAGTCGCATAAAAGTCGCATCAAGTCACATTGTAAAGCTGCATTGTAAAGTCGCATGTGGGAATACAGCCTACAATACAGAGAGACTCACCCATCAGCAGGAAGGAGAAGATCCACTGTACTATGACCAGGATCTGCAGACAGGACCGGCGGTGCTCCTGGGGCGGTGTGGCAGCGGCGGAGATGGAGCGCAGCGCAGATCGCAGAGTCAGACGGCTTCCTAAAACACACAATGCGACAATCATGTTCCCCAGTACTAGGAGAAGGAGGGGGGGAGGGGGCGCAGCCAGGGTTTGCACATGTGCCAAAAAGACAACACTTGGATACAGCAAAGAAGGGTGAGACCCCCTGCCAGGTATATGGGACCCCCCCGCCAGGTATCCAGGACACCCCCTGCCAGGTATATGGGACCCCCCCCCTGCCAGGTATCCAGGAACCCCCCCCCCCTCCGTAGACAGTCATCACAGGAAGCGGACACAACACACGCAGGACTGAGGGGCTGAACTCATTGAGGAAATGCGATAATCAGAACCATAATCTGATGTGTCTGCAATCAACACTCCGCTGTATAGCGCCCCCTCCTGTCCTTTTCCCTCCAACGTTTATTGCAGCAACTATCAGGAGTTTGCGTTAGAAATTGCATGTGTAGCCGTGTAATGCGTCGCAATAACATATCATGCAACACGAGACACTATTGACATGTGTTGTATGTGCGTGTTATAAAAGCCCATGGGAAGTATGGACACACGCGGTACTTCCCCTGTTGCATTTTAGTGCATTTCCCATGCGCCACCATTGTCACTTCCCATGCATCGCCATTGTCATCTCCCATGTGCCACCATTGTCATCGCCCATGCACCACCATTGTCACTTCCCATGCACCACCATTGTCACTTCCCATGCACCACCATTGTCATCTCCCATGCACCACCATTGTCACTTCCCATGCATCGCCATTGTCATCTCCCATGTGCCACCATTGTCATCGCCCATGCACCACCATTGTCACTTCCCATGCACCACCATTGTCACTTCCCATGCATCACCATTGTCATCTCCCATGCACCACCATTGTCATCGCCCATGCACCACCATTGTCACTTCCCATGCACCACCATTGTCACTTCCCATGCACCACCATTGTCATCTCCCATGAACCACCATTGTCACTTCCCATGCATCACCATTGTCATCTCCCATGCGCCACCATTGTCATCTCCCATGCGCCACCATTGTCACTTCCCATGCATCGCCATTGTCATCTCCCATGCGCCACCATTGTCGTTTCCCATGCGCCACCATTGCCGTTTCCCATGCGCCACCATTGTTGTTTCCCATGCATTGCCATTGTAATTTCCCATGCGCCACCATTGTCACTTCCCATGCACCACCATTGTCATCTCCCATGCGTCACCATTGTCATTTCCAATACACCACCATTGTCATTTCCCATGCGCCACCATTGTCATCTCCCATGCACCACCATTGTCATCTCCCATGCACCACCATTGTCATCTCCCATGCGTCACCATTGTCATTTCCAATACACCACCATTGTCATTTCCCATGCGCCACCATTGTCATCTCCCATGCGCCACCATTGTCACTTCCCATGTGCCAGCATTGTCATCTCCCATGTGCCACCATTGTCACTTCCCATGTATCGCCACCATTGTCATCTCCCATGCGCCACCATTATCACTTCCCATGCGCCACCATTGTCACTTCCCATGCGCCACCATTGTCGTTTCCCATGCATCGCCATTGTCATCTCCCATGCGCCACCATTGTCATTTCCCATGCACCACCATTGTTGTTTCCCATGCGCCACCATTGTCATTTCCCATGCGCCACCATTGTCATTTCCCATGCATCACCATTGTCTTTTTCCATGCGCCACCATTGTCATTTCCCATGCATCACCATTGTCTTTTTCCATGCGCCGCCATTGTCGTTTCCCATGCGCCACCATTGTCATTTCCCATGCATCACCATTGTCATTTCCCATGCATCACCATTGTCTTTTCCCATGTGCCGCCATTGTCATTTCCCATGCATTCCCATTGACTATAATGTAATGCGCAGGAACACACGCAGCGCACTCACAAGACCGATGCGAAGAGCTTCACAGATAATAGTACGGAGGACGCCATCATCCCGCATATGGCGCACAGAACGCAGTGATGTGAATGAGCCCCAACTCTAGGGGGGGCACGTGATATAAAGCACAGCAACGCGCATGTCATCCAACTTACTGCCTAAGTCCCGGGAATACGCCGCAATGATGGTCTTCATGGCTTCAAATCTTCACCGTCAATCTTTTTTATTTTCGTCACAGCGGCGCGGTCCTAAAAAATATTTGACGCAACTTCTGGGATCACGTGGAGGCAACTTGGCACCCGGCCTCCATGTTACCTAGAGGAAGTCATGTGCGTGCGTAAATCGCTGACCGTCCTCCACCGCGTCCAAACAGCGACTGAGCTCGCGGATCACATAAATCGACCTTTACACCGGAGGATGGAACATTCTGCGCTGTGATGAAACATTCGCCTGCCCTTGGTCCAGGGTTAGGATCCAAGCCAAAGCAAACTCAGTCCCTTATCAGCGTGAGTGTCCCCGGGATGTGTCAAAAAATTTTTTTTAAAATATATATATATTTTTGTATAATTTGTGTATGATATAAAAATGGATAATTATATAATTTATATAAAAACTATAATTATATAAAATTTTTAAAAATGTATCATTGTATCTTTTGTATAATATATTACAAAAAAAAATGATAATGCTATAATGTTTTAAAAAATATATAACTATCTCTTGTGTAATATAAATATGTAGAATTATATAATGTATAAGTGTAGCTTTTGTATAATATATATTTGTAACTGTATTATATATGTGTGTATATATATATATATACAGGGGGGCAAAATAGTATTTAGTCCGCCACCAATTGTACAAGTTCTCCCACTTACAGAGATGAGAGAGGCCTGTAATTGGCATCATAGGGAGACCTCAACTATGAGAGACAAAATGAGAAAACAAATCCAGACAATCTCATTGGCTGATCTGGAAAGAATTTATTTGCAAATTATGGTGGAAAATAAGTATTTGGTCACCTACAAACAAGCAAGATTTCTGGCTCTCACAGACCTGTACCTTCTTCTTTAAGAGGCTCCTCTGTCCTGCACTCATTACCTGTATCAATGGCACCTGTTTGAACTTGTTATCAGTATAAAAGACACCTGTCCACAACCTCAAACAGTCACACTCCAAACTCCACTATGGTGAAGACCAAAGAGCTGTGGAAGGACACCAGAAACACAATTGTAGACCTGCACCAGGCTGGGAAGACTGAATCTGCAATAGGCAAGCAGCTTGGTGTGAACAAATCAACTCTGGGAGCAGTAATTAGAAAATGGAAGACATACAAGGCCACTGATAATCTCCCTCCATCTGGGGCTCCACGCAAGATCTCACCCCGTGGGGTCAAAATGATCACAAGAACGGTGAGCAAAAATCCCAGGACCACACGGGGGGACCTAGTGAATGACCTGCAGAGAGTTGGGACCAACGTAACAAAGGCTACCATCAGTAACACACTACGCCGCCAGGGACTCAGATCCTGCAGTGCCAGATGTGTCCCCCTGCTTAAGCCAGTACATGTCCGGGGCCCATCTGAAGTTTGCTAGAGAGCATTTGGATGATCCAGAAGAGGATTGGGAGAATGTCATATGGTCAGATGAAACCCAAATAGAACTGTTTGGTAGAAACACAACTCGTCATGTTTGGAGGAGAGAGAATGCTGAGTTGCATCCAAAGAACACCATACCTACTGTGAAGCATGGGGGTGGCAACATCATGCTTTGGGGCTGTTTCTCCGCAAAGGGACCAGGACGACTGATCCATGTACAGGACAGAATGAATGAGGCCATGTATGGTGAGATTTTGAGTGCAAACCTCCTTCCATCAGCAAGGGCATTGAAGATGAAACGTGGCCGGGTCTTCCAACATGACAATGATCCCAAACATACCGCCCGGGCAACGAAGGAGTGGCTTCCTAAGAAGCATTTCAAGGTCCTGGAGTGGCCTAGCCAGTCCCCAGATCTCAACCCCATAGAAAACCTTTGGAGGGAGTTGAAAGTCCGTGTTGCCCAGCGACAGCCCCAAAACATCACTGCTCTAGAGGAGATCTGCATGGAGGAGGAGATTTGCATGGAGGATGGGCCAACATACCAGCAACAGTGTGTGCCAACCTTGTGAGGACTTCCAGGAAACGTCTGACCTCTGTCATTGCCAACAAAGGATATATAACAAAGTATTGACATGAACTTTTCATATTCACCAAATACTTATTTTCCACCATAATTTGCAAATAAATTCTTTCCAGATCAGCCAATGAGATTGTCTGGATTTGTTTTCTCATTTTGTCTCTCATAGTTGAGGTCTCCCTATGATGCCAATTACAGGCCTCTCTCATCTTTGTAAGTGGGAGAACTTGTACAATTGGTGGGGACTAAATACTTTTGTGCCCCACTGTATATACAAAGACTATAATGCTATAATATTTAAAAAAAATTAATAACTATCCTTTGTATAATATAAATATGTAGAATTGTATAATATATTTAAAAGAAAATGCTATAAAATTTAAAAAAATATATAACTGTATCTTTTGTAGAATATATAAATATGTAGAATTATATAATATATATTAAAAACGACGATAATGCTATATTATTTTTAAAAAAATATATAACTCTGTAGCTTTTGTATAATATATAAATATTTATAACTGTATTATATATATATATATATATATATATATATATATATATATATAAAGACTATAATGCTATAATATTTTAAAAAATGAATAACTGTATCCTTTGTATAATATAAATATGTAGAATTGTATAATATATAAAAAAAAAAATGCTATAAAATTTAAAAAAATGTATAACTGTATCTTTTGTATAATATATAAATATGTAGAATTGTATAATATATATAAAAAAACGATAATGCTATAATATTAAAAAAAATATATATAACTGTAGCTTTTGTATAATATAAAAATATTTATAACTGTAATAAATATATATATATATATATATAAAGACTATAATGCTATAATATATTTAAAAAATTAATAACTGTATCTTTTGTATAATATATCAATATGTAAAATTGTATAATATATATAAAAATAAAACTATAATGCTGTTATATTTTTAAAAATGTATAACTGTATCTTTTGTGTAATATATAAACATGTATAATTGTATAATATATATATATATATATATATATATATATATATATAAACGATAATGCTATAATATTTTTAAAAATGTATAATTGTATAATATGCTAAAGTACATCATTATATTTGTAAAAACTATAATTGTATAATATTTAATAAATTGTATATTTGTATTATATATATATATGTAAAAATTTATCAAATATAAAAAAATATAATTGTATAATATATAAAGGCTATATGAGGCTGGGGGAGGGGCACCAGGTGACGGGGTGACTGACAGCACATTATTGGCCGAATGAAGAATCTGTAAATAAATAGCCGGTCGCACGTTCAAAAACAGAGAAAATCCAAAATGTCTTCAACCCACCAATCCGATCCGCACATAGAGTTGTGTAAGAACCCCATTTAATATATTAAATATTCTACCTATTTATTGCTCTAGTAACCCTTAGTTATCCACAATCTGCCCAAAATTAACTCATTTTTTTCCTTTTTTATTTCATCTCTGCTTTTTTTTTTTTATTATTATTATTTTTTTAACCAATAATATTTGAATCTTTTTTTTTTTTTTTCACTTTTTGTATCAATGGAATAATAAAAAAAAAGACCTCATTTTAGAAGTGTATTTATAAAAAAAAAACTGCAGAGCTATTCATCCTGTATGAAATGGAACGTACGTTTGTTCTGTGTAAATGCGGGCAAAGTCCAATGTTATTTGGCTACTTTTCACTTTCACTTCCTGTTCTGTAAATGCGACAGGAAGTGAGAAGCAATCTCTCCAAAATGAGAGGAAATCGCTCAGTTTTCACTGAAACAGGAAGATTTCTCCTCGATTCCTTTTCTCAAGGTAATGGATAAGACCAATAGAGCGGGTGAATCTTCCCGGCGGGGACACAAAGTCCGATGGCAATGCTGATGAGTAATCCGTCTCCACTCCATTTTAAAGAAAAAATAAATTGACCCCAAATACGGTTTAATTTTTTTAATTTGGACTTTTTTTTTCCTCGTGTTTTTTGTTCGAAAATATAAAATAATTAGGCTAATGGGGGCTGTTTTTTTTTTTTTTTTTGCACAATGGTCCAGGTCCAGGATAAGGGACAGGAGCTTCTGTACCCCTCAGGAGACATTTTTTAAAAAAATGTTTAAAAAAATTAAAATATAATGCAAACCATTTTCTGGTAGTTTCTGCTCTTCTGGCGGCTGGGGTGGGGGGGCTGAACCACATCCCAGCTCATTGGCCCGGCACGGTCAGCTGCTTTTTGGGTTATAACGTTATTATTATTATTCTAATTATTATTATATAATAATTTATACAACTTATAATATATTAATAATTAGAATAATAACGTAATCATAATTTTCTATCTTGTAAATGTAATGTATATGTAATTTATACATTTTATATATATATACATTTAATAGATAGAAAATTATGATTACATTATTATTTTTTAAATTAAATATTAAATAAATTTAAAAAAAATAAACACACATATATATATATATATATATATATATATAGTATAAATTCCATATACATTTAAAGAATTTGAAGATAGAAAATTATGATTACATTATTATTTTTTAATTAAATAATAAATTATGAAAAGAACATATATATATATATATATATATATATATATATATATATATATATATATATATAAAATGTATAAGTTCCATATACATTTAATAGATAGAAAATAATGATTACATTATAATTTTTTTAATTAAATAAATTATAAAAAATAAACATATATATATACACATATAAACATACAAAAAGTAAACATACAAAATATATATATATATACATATATATATATATATATATATATATAATGTATATATTACATATACATTTAAAGATAGAAAATGATGATTACATTATTATATTTTTAATTAAATAATAAAGTATAAAAGAAAATTAAACATATAAATATATATATATATATATATATATATATATATATATATATATATAAATTGTATAAATTACATATACATTTCATAGATAGAAAATTATGATTACATTATTATTTTTTAAATTAAATAATAATAAATAAATTATAAAAAAATTAAATAAATAAATAAATAAGTATATATATACACAATTTTTTAATGTATTATTATTTAATTTAAAAACATTCGGAGCAGTGTGTGTGTGTGTATATATATATATATATATAAAATCAGAGTCTAGCATCAAGTCGATGAAACTCTTGGGATATTGGGTCAGTGACGTAGCAGAGGGGGTTGTTCATCACTTTCAGCTGCTTTGGTGTTCATGAAATGAACAGGTGCACCAGATGGGCAACAATGAGATGACCCCCAAAACAGGAATAGTTTTACAGGGGAAGGCCACTGACATTTTTTCCCTACTCATCTTTTCTGACTGTTTTTCACTCGTTTTGCATTTGGCTAGGGTCAGTGTCACTACTGGTAGGATGAGGCCATACCTGGAGCCTACAAAGGTTGCACAGGTAGTCCAACTCCTCCAGGATGGGACATCAATACGTACCATTGCCAGAAGGTTTGCTGTGTCTCCCAGCACAGTCTCAAGAGCATGGAGGAGGTTCCAGGAGACGAGAGCACGGAGGAGATTCCAGGAGACGAGAGCATGGAGGAGATTCCAGGAGACGAGAGCACGGAGGAGATTCCAGGAGATGAGAGCACGGAGGAGATTCCAGGAGACGAGAACATGGAGGAGATTCCAGGAGACGAGAGCACGGAGGAGATTCCAGGGGACAAGAGCATGGAGGAGATTCCAGGAGACAGGCAGTTCCTCTAGGAGAGCTGGACAGGGCCGTAGAAGGTCCTTAACCCATCAGCAGGACCGGTATCTGCTCCTTTGTGCAAGGAGGACCAGGATGAGCCCTGCCAGAGCCCTACAAAATGACCTCCAGCAGGAAATGGGTCCTGGGTTCCTCCTGATGCAATGGGTCCTGGGTTCCTCCTGGCGCAGTGGGTCCTGGGTTCCTCCTGGCGCAGTGGGTCCTGGGTTCCTCCTGGCGCAGTGGGTCCTGGGTTCCTCCTGATGCAGTGGGTCCTGGGTTCCTCCTGATGCAGTGGGTCCTGGGTTCCTCCTGGTGCAGTGGGTCCTGTGTTCCACCTGATGCAGTGAGTCCTGTGTTCCTCCTGGTGCGGTGGGTCCTGGGTTCCTCCTGGTTCAGGTGGTCCTGGGTTCCTCCTGATGCAATGGGTCCTGGGTTCCTCCTGGTGCAGTGGGTCCTGGGTTCCTCCTGATGCAGTGGGTCCTGTGTTCCTCCTGGTGCGGTGGGTCCTGTGTTCCTCCTGGTGCAGTGGGTCCTGGGTTCCTCCTGGTGCGGTGGGTCCTGTGTTCCTCCTGGTGCAGTGGGTCCTGGGTTCCTCCTGGTGCAGTGGGTCCTGGGTTCCTCCTGGTGCAGTGGGTCCTGGGTTCCTCCTGGTGCAGGGGGTCCTGGGTTCCTCCTGGTGCAGACAATGCCTGTCCTCATGTGGGGAGAGTATGCAGGCAGTTCCTGGAGGATGAAGGAATTGATACCATTGATTGGCCCCCACGCTCTCCTGACCTAAATCCAATAGAACCCCTCTGGGATGTCATGTTTCGGTCAATCTGATGCCACCAGGTCGCACCTCAGACTGTCCAGGAGCTCAGTGATTCCCTGGTCCAGATCTGGGAGGAAATCCCCCAGGACACCATCCGTGGTCTCATTAGGACCCTCCCCCGATGTTGTCAGGCATGCATACAACCACGTGGGGGCCACACAGACTACTGAGGACCATTCTGAGTTGCTGCAATCAAATTTCATGGACTCGCCTGCTGCATCATTTCTTCACTTTGATTAAATTTAAAAGATAGAAAATGATGATTACATTATTATTTTTTTAAATAAATAATCAGAATAATAAAATAAAAAAAAATAAAACAAAAATATATATAATTTTTTATTCTATCATCATTATTATTACAATATATATATATATACATATATTATAATATATTACAATAATAATCAAAAAAATATATGTAATAATATATTAGTTATGAAATATATATATTATAAAAATATATATTTATAGCTATCTATATATATATAGTTTAATAATTACAAATTTAAAAAAAAATATATATATACTATAAAAATAGATATATATTTATAGCTATTTATATCTATCTATATATACATACTTTTTTTTTTATATATATATATATATATTATTCAATAAAATGTATATTTGTATATTTTGTATAATTTATATATATATATATATATATTTTTTTTTTTAATAATTACAAATATAAAATATATATATATATATATGTAATATATATACTGCTAGTTGCCTTTTGGATTCTGCTGGTGGAAAAGTTAATTATATAATTTATACAATTTATAATAGTAATAATAATGTATTAATAAATTTGCATGTATTTTTAATGTATTATTACTGTTAATAATAAAAATGATTATAAATGAAAAAAAAATATATA
This sequence comes from Staurois parvus, assembly GCF_062004578.1. Classification (NCBI taxonomy): domain Eukaryota; kingdom Metazoa; phylum Chordata; class Amphibia; order Anura; family Ranidae; genus Staurois; species Staurois parvus. Next base: position 53,923 of record NW_028320579.1, read on the forward strand.
TAATGTAATAATATATTATATGGATAATATATTATTTATTTTTACAAATATTTTATATATATATTTAGTTTATAATTATTATTATTTTTTTTATCATATCTATAAATGGAGTTGTCTATAATCGTGGCACATAAAGTCGATGTTTTATGGACGATCGCAGGACGGGGAATCGTCGTCGGCTGTTTTATAGATGCGATAATATTCAGTAATAGGCGCTAAGCTGTCCTTTCCATCCTCCTCCAGCGACACCCTGAACTCACCTTCACCGAATGTTCATCTCTGACCCAGACAGGCTCATCGATCGTTTCCTCATTTCATCACTCAGTATGTCTGAGACTTCGGTCCTCGTCCTGCAGATCACACAGAGCTGTGCTGAGGGCCATCAGGTCATACAACACACGGCACCCCTCCCCCATACACTCTATATGAGCAAAAGTCTGTGAACCCCCCACTAATGATGGAAGTTGGGTGGTCCAGGTAATACCCCATCATATCCCGGGGGGCTGTCTTTATTATGGATCGGACCCGATCATACATGTTCTTCCCCCCCCCCCCACATGCCAGTCAGGATGGTTCTGTGCTGCATTGGTATTAACAAAAAGAAAAAAAAAATTTGGAAAAACAGGATTTTTTAAAATGAAATTTTCCAGAAAAATGTGACAAAAAGTTACAACTTCAAAAAACACAAAGCAAAGAAAAACGGGGGGGGGGGGGGGGGGGTCTGTTTTTTTTTTTTCTTTGGTTTGGTGCAGCATTACTACAGGCGGGGTGCAGCATTACTATAGAAAGGGTGCAGCATTACTACGGGGGGGGGGGCAGCATTACTATAGAAAGGGTGCAGCATTACTACGGGGGGGGGGGGGCAGCATTACTATAGAAAGGGCACAGCATTACTACGGGGGGGGCGCAGCATTACTATAGAAAGGGTGCAGCATTACTACGGGGGGGGGGGGGCGCAGCATTACTATAGAAAGGGTGCAGCATTACTACGGGGGGCGCAGCATTACTACGGGGGGGGGCGCAGCATTACTATAGAAAGGGTGCAGCATTACTACGGGGGGGGCGCAGCATTACTACGGGGGGGGGGCGCAGCATTACTATAGAAAGGGTGCAGCATTACTACGGGGGGGGGGGCAGCATTACTATAGAAAGGGTGCAGCATTACTACGGGGGGGGGGCAGCATTACTATAGAAAGGGTGCAGCATTACTACGGGGGGGGGGGCAGCATTACTATAGAAAGGGCACAGCATTACTACGGGGGGGGCGCAGCATTACTATAGAAAGGGTGCAGCATTACTACGGGGGGGGGGGGGCGCAGCATTACTATAGAAAGGGTGCAGCATTACTACGGGGGGCGCAGCATTACTACGGGGGGGGCGCAGCATTACTATAGAAAGGGTGCAGCATTACTACGGGGGGGGCGCAGCATTACTACGGGGGGGGCGCAGCATTACTATAGAAAGGGTGCAGCATTACTACGGGGGGGGCGCAGCATTACTATAGAAAGGGTGCAGCATTACTACGGGGGGGGGGGCAGCATTACTATAGAAAGGGTGCAGCATTACTACGGGGGGGGGCAGCATTACTATAGAAAGGGTGCAGCATTACTACGGGGGGGGCGCAGCATTACTATAGAAAGGGCGCAGCATTACTACGGGGGGGGGGGGGCGCAGCATTACTATAGAAAGGGTGCAGCATTACTACGGGGGGGCGCAGCATTACTACGGGGGGCGCAGCATTACTATAGAAAGGGTGCAGCATTACTACGGGGGGGGCGCAGCATTACTACGGGGGGGGGGCGCAGCATTACTATAGAAAGGGTGCAGCATTACTACAAGGGGGGGCGCAGCATTACTATAGAAAGGGTGCAGCATTACTACGGGGGGGGGGGGGGCGCAGCATTACTATAGAAAGGGTGCAGCATTACTACGGGGGGGGGGGCGCAGCATTACTATAGAAAGGGTGCAGCATTACTACGATGGGGGGGGGCGCAGCATTACTATAGAAAGGGTGCAGCATTACTACGGGGGGGGGGGCGCAGCATTACTACGGGGGGGGCGCAGCATTACTATAGAAAGGGTGCAGCATTACTACGGGGGGGGGGTGCAGCATTACTACGGGGGGGGCGCAGCATTACTACGGGGGGGGCGCAGCATTACTACGGGGGGGGGCAGCATTACTATAGAAAGGGCACAGCATTACTACGGGGGGGGGGGGCGCAGCATTACTATAGAAAGGGTGCAGCATTACTACGGGGGGGGGGGGGGCAG